>NC_084667.1:7175000-7475000 GCF_028389875.1 Rhea pennata
GGGGGTTGAGTGTTACTGGTTACCACAGACTCACAATTTGAGGCTGGTTTATTCTATAAGTAATAGAGATTCAAATGGTATCCCTTAAACGCAAGGCAAACGTGGCTTAGCATGTCACTATCTGGTGCAATGCAGTCCCTGTACGTATGATATGCTGCATCTTTACTAAAATGCTTGAGAACTCTTCACTGAACAAAAGTATACTCTATTATATAAAAACATTGCCTCTAGAAGTTTGCTTCTTGGTTTCTTTTTTCTTAAATATTTAACAGTGTGTAATTGTTACTTGCAATTATATATTGATGCCTTTTGTTCAAAGGGTAAGTACCTTGCTGCTTTAAATGGTTATTAGCAGACAATTTTACATACAGAACATTTTGCTTGTAACTGTATTGAGATCTTATTCTCTTAAAATTGTACTTAAATATTATAGGTGATTTCATTTAGAATTTATTATATTATTTTAAAAGTACAATAAGTTTCTTTTTTATATATAAAAGATAATACCATAGCCTCTATATTATATAAGCAGAATGACAGGCAGAGGGGTTTACATCACATATATACTACTATTTGTAAATGAAAGTTTTGTGATTAAAAAAAAGTATAATTTCAGATTTATAATGCAAACATTGTTTAAATTGAGAGCCTTGGGTATTTTGCTTACAATATTTTTTTAGAGATAATTTAAGAAGACACGTAGCTTTAAAGTAAAAGTTTTTTGGAATTATAGTGGGTGAGCAGCTGTTTCTACACTGCTAGGGCACAAGAAGTTAGAGTTCCAATACCATGTTAATGAGAAAAAAAAAAAAAAGAGACTGCAAAATCCATTTTATTTAATCTCATTATTGAATAAACAGCTCTGTAGTGATGCCTATTTGTACTTGTTTCTCTAATAAAAATGCAACTGTAGCGCTGAACACAAATTAGTTTTAATTATTTAAATGATATGAATTTGTCAAACATAAATAATCTAACACCTGTTTTGCCTTTCCATTTATGAAAAAAATATTTCATGAAAACTAATAGAGGATGATAGTGGGGAATAACACAGGTAGGTCTACGCATTTGTTACAATTTTATTCATTCAAAAGCTGCAAGTGCGAGTTGATTACTATCTGGCAGGGTGAAGCAGCAGTCCATTTCATTGCTATGCAAGGGCACAAAAGAAAACTGCAAAATAGTTAAAATGTTTCACATATAGTGGGCCAATGCATCTCTCAGGTCCTAAGCGCATCTCTGAGAATTGCTGTCACTGATTTACAGTGTAACAATTCGTCAACTGAATATGACAATCATATTACGAAGCAATGACTGATGTTGGCTTTTGGGACAGGTAAGGCAGAAAAAGCTGCCATGATAATCATCCTTCTGTATGAAAGAAATCATCTCGGGCAAAGGAAATGACATGAATCTCAGTTTCCTTGCTTTGTGTTTCTTTTACTGACTTCATTTCAGGAGATCTGCCCGACCATAAGTGACAAGTACCCTTTGCATCAGGAGCATATATTGTGGCATAAAATCTAGTTGTTCGCTAACTCACTCTGAACATTAAGAACATCTGTTTGTTTTCTCCACAGAGGAGTATAATCCTATGTGTTGTTTCTGTTCCATGCTACTTTATGTTTTAAAAGATTTGCTATTTAAAATTTTGGATGTGTTAACATACTGCCCTGAATTTATTTACCATTTGGTTGAGGAGGGAAATTTAACCTGTAATCTAGTTGTGGTCAGTGGTGGTGGCCTCATGTGGCACTTCAAGTAGTGACCATTTGTATGACTTTCTGTATATTAAACCATACTTTAATATTGATTCTGTTTGTGGTGTATTAACTGTTATCCTATCTTGGTAAAGAAATTGCATTCATCAGATGATAGTGTTTTAAATCAGCAAAGTAATTTAGAGGCACAATAAGCTATTTAAAGCTACCACTCAGTATTTTGATCTCCCAGATTAATCATCTTCCTCATCCTTTCCGGAAGTGTCTCTCTTCCAGGTGAAATATTTCTACCAGTCAGATCTAATGTGACGACTTATAAAAAAATAAATAAAAAATAAAAAAATCAGTAAGCTAACTCAGAACTGTCTTTTAAAAAATGCACATTACAGAAAGTGTTTTATAAACCATTTTGTTGAATTTGAGTGTATATTTTTTCTATCAAGACTCTATGATTACTTTATATTAGCTGTAAGCTGTGCTCTCCTTTCAGTACAATTCATTTAAAAAATATACTCAAATTTTTTGTGTAACAGTCTTTTTTAAACCTTTAATTTGTGATTTTCATACACTGTTAAATAGTCAGACACTGTTGGACTATTTATGTCATGAGAATTCAACTAAAAGTCGTTTTAACAAAATCATTTGTCTAGTGTCTCAAAGCACTACAGTACATGAATATTGAAAAAAAAATCTAGATTTAATTATTTTGTAATAATTTTAATGGATATATATATATATATATATATATATATATATATATCATGTATTATTGATAAGGTATAAGTTGAAAACACAGATTTAAAATTCTGTATCACTTTTTAAAAAGTCCCTTGCATATGAATAGAAACAGGTTTTCAAAACTGCTACTGAAATTGGAATAGACCTTCTTGTTAGAATTCTTTTGGAGTTGAAGAAATGGCTAGTAACTGTTTAAGCTTCCAAAGTGGTTTGTGATCTTTTGATCACTGCTTTGAGGGGAGGTAAAAAAAAAAAAAAAAACATTTTAGAGAAAAACTGATGTTATATTTATGTATCAGACTGGAATTTTGGCCTTCATTTTTGAATGGGGTGCTCTAAAAATCAAAAACTATTTTACTACCTAGTTAACTAGGTAGTAAATTAGATATACATAAATTAATATAATAGTTTTATATTTGCTGATGTTCTATTCAGTTATGCGAAGTATCTCAAGAAATCTGAATGTTATTGAAGATGCCACACTACTGTTTTATTAAGCAATAACATAAGGATAATCACGTTTAATATTATTCTCTCTGAAACAGTGTCAAGCTGTATTGCAATCTGTAAATATACTTCCCCAAAGTAGTGAAGTTCCCTGCTAATTAACCTGAATCTTTTTTTTTTTTTTTCTTTGGGGAGGGGGTGGGGGGGTGGAAGGAAATGACACTAATGTTTTAAATCTATGTATCAGTATAAAGTAAACATTACTAAAATGAATCGCTTGCTTTCTCTTCAAAAAGCTCACCTGGCAATGTATCACTTTCCAGTCATCTTTGAAATCCATTAAAATGCAATTTGTAATTGCTGTACCTGGCACCAGTTATTCTTCTTTCAGCACCTGGAGGATGTAACACCTCTGAAACATTTCAATTTGTACTCTATGTGCTACTTTTAAATTGAAGTTACAGTTTTGAGAATTATTTAGCTTAAAACCTGAAAATGTAACGAACAAGCATCTGAGTATATGAGTGTTGTACAGATCTCTTAAGACAGAATAGCTGGAAGTACTAGCTATAGTCAGAATTTGCATCTGATTTGTATAAACTAATCTAACTTGCAATTTTCTTTCGTTTCTGCTAAAATAGTATCTTGATATATTCTCTTCAAGTTTTATATAACTGTACATGCCCACCTAAACATGAAAAGTTGCAGACTCTGAGATATGGAGGAAAAGAATTAAGAAGCAGGAACAATGTAATTTTATAAAAGCCACAAGATTGCAAAAATATGTCGTGAGGATAAGTTTACAAAAAAGGTGAAATTGTTTTACTGTTGATCATAGTGCTTAAAAGAATTAATGTATTTTCAATGAATTCTTACTCATACTCCTGACAGTAAACTCCAGTCTCGGAAAAAATTTCTTCTGCTGAAAAAAAAAAAAAAAAAAAAAAAAAAAAAAAAAAGTTATGAGGTGTGTTGTTATACTGAATTCCCCATTTTAATTCTCAATGGACATCACTTGTGTACTGTGGAAAGAAACGGAAATTCTGAAAAGAAGCAAGTTCCTTATCGGACTTCGTTACTTACTGGGAGCCAGTTTGATTGCATGTTACTAACACAACAATTTTTATCATTATTGTAGGTCATCAAGAGAAGCAATGGAATGTCATCACTGAAAATAATAAGTCAGAAATTGGATTGATTTTTGCTCACGGCATCAGTGGGATTAGTAGGGTTCATGGCATCTTTAGGTTCAGGTGCCTTTTCTTTTGCAAAAGGTGTTTGACTACATTCCTTTCAAGCAGGACTCCTGATGAAAAAAAAAATCTGCAATTTTCACTGAACGTGCATGATTCTGAATGTAGATAAAAACAAAACTGATTAATTCATGTGTTTAAACAAAACACAGTGAATATAACAATGGACTTAATAGTGAACCAACAGTCCAAATTTGCCCACAGATAGGCAGCTATGTCACTTTCAGGACTGCAGATTTGCACGTCAGTCAATAATATTATTCACACAAGTGTGTTGTGTTTTGGTGAAGAATCTCATTTTTCAAGGAGCTGAGCTAGTCTGTAGAGCTGACCAAAATTAACAGAGAAACCAGATGACTTCCAGCAGCAGTGGAAGTTTTATTTTATAAAATTGAACCAGTATTGTTCAAACTGCACTCTTTCATCAATGCTAGAAATAGAGAGAGTGCTAATTTAGACAACACACTTTGGCGTTATTGAACAGGCTAGCTGACATGGTCCAGCATCATTAGATAGGCATTCCCCACTTGTGGTCACCTTGCTGGTGGCGGTAAGACTTCTTGAAAAAAAGTTCATTTTGTTTTGAAGCAAGCGTAGGAGGCACGCCCCACTTCCCAAAATCAAAGATCTATTTAAATACACAAATAGAAGTATTATAGAGTTACTAGTCTTTTCATTTAAAGCAGTAACGGTTCTCATTTCAGTTTAGATGCATCTATCTTAAATATTGTACATGTACTAAATCACAAGCAAAAACTGGTGATTTTTCTTCTACATAACTCATAAATTCCAGCTTTTCCACATAAAACAGTTATAAGCCACAGTCAGCAATAAAGGATCTTTACAATCAGGTTTTTAAATATGTATTATCTTATTAAGCAGTTTTCCTGCATTGCCTTTTATATTTCATACATTAGAAATAAAGAATTAAAATGAATATGCGCTGAGAATGCTTCTATAAATACAGTTGAAGCATTGAACGTCTACAGCATACGTAATCCCAATACTTCAGTGCTCTAGAATGACATCAACCTAGTGTAGCTTGCCTTTAATGCAAGCTAAATCTAACTGATCTATTAAATGTATTCCACTGTTAAGCTCTGTAGCCAAAGACGAACAAGTGATTTAATGACGAAGGTGAGTTTGCAAGGTTCCATAATTTTTAGAAATGCTTTCACAGAAATTAAATGACGTATCTGACTAATATCTACATTGTTTTTAAGAGATTCAATTGAGTCCATCTCCGAACTGTCGGTTTTTTTCTGCCCATTCTCAAAATATGTTCCTTTGATGTCAAAGTCAGCTAGAAAAGGAAACAAAGAAAATCAAACAGGTCCTGTTTTGCTAGAGATTGATAAACATCAGAACAGGACGCTCAACAATACTGCCCAGGCTTGTGAGCCGTAGAGCAGACTGAAAACCAGGTATGTTTATGGTTTATGGTGGGAGTGAGGGGGGGAGTTTAGCAAAGAACCCTTCCCTGAACTCTACAAAATTATATCGAAGCCAAAGTGTTCCAAATAAAATATTACAGAATTAATAACTTGCAATTTTGACATAGCTTTTTTTTTTAATCAGAATTTTTTCATTCAGCTTATCTGAAATAATTACGCACTTCCTGCAGAAATATTCTGAAAACTGGGATCAAAATGGGGTAAGTTAACATCTCCCACATCCAACTGCAAAGCAGCAAAGCACTTCGGTTACGCTTGACCTACTATTTGTATGAAACTATATTATGAAACCAATTATGAATATTACATTTTAGTCTTTTAGAACCCAATGGAATAATAATTCATCACCAATGGCAAAGCGCTAGGTGCATTCCTGCCTGATATATCTAATTAAAGCAAAAAAGCAAACTAAACCAAATAAAAACCACAGCACATTGTAAACACTGATTTTTTACAAGTAACCATGATGTCTCAAGCACTGGGTGCAGTGTACAGCAGTGTCATAATCTGCGCTATCTAGAGTAGGGACAAGCTGGAGACAAACTCCTGTTGATGTAACGTTACGTGCCTGTGTTTGCTGAGCCTGGCAGCTTCCTGTGCAGATACGGACACAAAGTGAAGCAGAAGTGCAACTCAAATGGGTTAGCTCAAGTCCCAGAAGTAGCGCAAACACGAAGCAATCACTCGAGTCGTTCCTGACCTTGCAGGCTGTTCCGATAGCTGCTGAGTACAAACCAGTGCCCACAGAGTAAATGCCTCTCTTCCCCCGTGCAGGTTCAGAGCTGGGGAAGTTAACTTAAATCTAAATTTTGCTTAAGGATTCATTCTCTAAGCAAGAAGAAATATGCTTTCTCTGATTTCAATGGGAAGAAAAGTAACTTCTAGGAGACAAATCTAGCACTATTCCTCCTCATAATCTCCCCCATCCATCATTTCTCAATTTAGATATAGCACCAGATAAGTTACACCAGCACGAAGTCCAAGCCTGAGGTACGGGTCACACAGACTGCAGGCAATTTTGAAAGTATATTTTACAAGATCTGAAACTAATGTCCACTTAGACATATGTGCCACAAAAGACATTATGGCTTTTTTTTTCCAGGGTCACAGATTTTATGGCTAGGAAGTAGCAACCTACTTGCCTACATAATACACATTCTACACATCAGTCTTCCAGGAAGTACAAAGCCTTGGTTTCCATCTGCAAGGCTATCTCCATTTACTCCATTTATTAGATTCTTATGCATCAAGGGCCTTATCCAATGCCATTACTTATTTTCAATGTGATAAAATACATAACCAAATATGCTTTTAATTTGAAGCATCTTTACTAAGTTGTATCCATCTCATATTTATTCAAATCTGGTTTGTCTTGAACCTGGCTGTGTTTTTGAACCTGGAAAACATGTATTGCCAGTAATTTTTGTATAAAGTCCTGTTTGAGTTGTAGTATGTACTATTTTTTTTAAAAAAAAAAAAAAAAGTGAATTATTTAAATTAAGAAAAAAATAATCACATGTGCAGTCATAGCTTAGCATGTGACCATACACTTGATCTTTTCCATTGTTCCATATATATCTGCATTTCATCTCTTCTCCTTACTTTCTCTAGTAGCAATCTTAGCTCTGCCAAAAATCAATGATAAGATTTATATTGAGCCAAGTTTGAAATGTAAGCGCATGGCCTTCCACTATATATATTCTTTAATCTAGACATCTAAATAGAAATCGGGAAATCCTGACATGAAACATTCCACATTCTGCAGGTTGTATATCTGATATGACAGGAAGGGCTGATATTCATCATCTGTCATCATTCATCATTCATGTCATCATCTATTATCTAATTCTACTACTATACTTCTGTGTGTGCATGTGCTATGCGAGTCAGACTTACAGGGAAATTTATGTAGGTTGTTGTATCCCTTTTCCTTGCCTTATCTATACACACACACACACACACACACACACAGCTTTTGTCACAAAACACTAGCATTTATACTGCTGCACAACCACTCCAATTCCAGATTCCACCTATCTGTCTCCTCTTTCTTGGTCAGATTTAAAACATATGTAGTGATTTCAGAAAGAAGATTTTTTTTTAAAAAAAAAAAAAGCACCCTCAAAACCCCAATGTTAGCATACCAGAAGTTTTTCTAGAATTCTCTCTCTTGACCTAGTGCAAAGAGCACATGCACTAGGAGCTTTCCCCACGTTCACCGAGGATTAATCTGAGCTTTGACATTCTGGGCTACACTTTACATCGCTGCCTATACAGACCTATTTGTAATTGTAAATATTAGGTGCGAAATTGAAAAAGTTTTGGAAAGAGTAAGAAAGATGAGGAAATCTAAAAATGCAATTTTGTTAAGTGCTGTATGAAGGAAGGTGTGTATTCTGGAAGGTATAATTCAACAATTATTAGGCTGGTGTTTTTTTAATCCTGTATTATCATCACAATTACACAAAAGCTCTTCACTACAAAAGAGTATTTGCAGCAACAAAGATATCTATTAAACTGCCCTCTGTGAAAATGGCATGGTGTAGTAGGAAACAAAGTTTATGGAGGTTAGATCTGAAGAATATAAAGAATTTTGAAATATAAGCCCCTCCTTCCCCAAAGGATATGAAACTAAATTCTAACTATTCAAGGTAAGACTAATGATGAATACATTTTTTTTTTTTTTACATGTCACACCATTACATAGGCTCTGAAGAGATGAATAATGATGGATTGAAAGACTTAAGTTTTTCAATGTACAAAAACTATTTCTTTGTTTACACCAGTAAGGAACCAGTAAGTTCCAACAAACACTGTTTTCCTTACAGAAGGCAGTTCTGCTAAGGTTAGAAATACCTCTGAGAGTCAGCACAATTTGGCCTCACAAGGGGAAAAGCATTACAAAATTATAACCATTATCACTATGAGTATTTATTGTTTTGCTGTCGTGCTCGTAGCACATGAGGTGCTCTGCACGCAGATAAGGCATTGCAATCTTGAACTTGTCTCGGTAAACGCAGTGGAGATTTTGTTGGTGTAGGTTCAATGCTAACCTTTACAGACTCAGAGTAAAAACAAGTGAAAGACTATACCATTTAAGTGCCAGCATGTTCGTCCTGGGCCATCCTCTGTAGTGAATTTGAGTCAGTTAATTGATGTAGGTACAGTTCAACCTTGTAGAGATTATAAGGTTCATTAGGAAAAGCGGTCACATTACATGGAAATAGGATAACCATTCCATGAGCGAGGTTACTGTGGGAGGCTGCAGAAGCTGCAACTCGAGGTGCACTTGAAAGAAAGAACTGGTATTTTGTTCCAAGTTGCAGAATTTGCTTCTAGCTCCTGCTTTGAGAAGACTCATTTATCAAAACTCAGAGCATTCTGAAATCTCACACTGCACAATAGCCTTTGTAAAACCAATACTCTAATGCCTTGTACAGGAAGAACTGTTACTCCAACTTGTATCTTTTCCCATGCAGAAGACAAGTTAGAACCCTGTCCTCATTCTACCTTCTCAGTCTTGAGGATAAAAGCTGTGTCAAGCATACCTATCTTATTCAAGATGAGCTCTATCTTTTGCACTTAGGCACCACTGGAGAGTTTTTTTTTTTTTTTTTTTTTTTTTTTTTTTTTTTTTTTTATGTGAGAACCTACTGCTTTTGTTTGGAAGTCCTACTGAATTTCCTTCTATGCATCAATAATAGTAAAAGTACTCACTTTTCCATTTCCATTCTGTAGTAATGAGAGTAACTCTTTGATGATGTGGTAAACCTCATCTTCAACACCAGAACCATTGCATATTTTCTCATTTACTATATTTTTATACTAGATCTACTATGCAACCGAAATATTACAATTAATTTTGTAATATTAATGATGGTATTCTCTGGAATTTATCACTGCTATGATCACAAAAATATTGTTTAAATATTTGCCAGTTTTGAGCACCTCCAGCAAGGCTACAGACTGAAAATCATTTTTATTTTGGAATTGCATACTTCTCTATTCTGTTCTAGAGGTTCACATGAATCATCACCACCACTGTGCCATCTGAGCATTTCACCCATTTGAAATGGATACAGAGACATGTCGCTTAATTTCTTCATGTACTCCTTTCACTAAAGGGAAGGAAAAAAAAAAAAAAAAACCCACCATGTACTCCCAAGATAGTCCTGGCCACTACTGCTAGGAAGAGAGAACATTCCCTTTATTAACTTGTCTATCTTGGCAGAAAGTCATATATCAGACAGGAAAAGTAATCATACCAGATGCAGAGAAATCAACAAAAAAGTACAGAAGCAGAGGGGGAAAAAAAAAAAAAATCTCCACACCACCACCACAGAAGTCCCATCACATATCATTCACAGTTCTCCTTGTAGCAAACTCCAAGAGGACTGCTATATGCATAATGATACTGATGCAGTCCAAGTAATGGGTAAAACCCTACTGTTTGTAGTTCTAATATAATTACATGAAATTAATTGCCAAAAAAGAAGCAAAATCACATTAATTTGTTTCCAAACAGTATTTCTAAAATGCTTTACAATCTTTTGAACTATAATACAATCAAAATTCTAAATGCTTGATGGAATACTAATTTCTTGGAAGGGGTGTATGAAGCATTTTAGAGTGAAGTGATGTGAAAAAATAACTTGCATTACTTTTAAAATAGTTGAGTCAGATTCACTTCCATTTTATATTCAGAAATGTTACATGGAGTGCAGCATAGCTGTCAAGATAAACCATCCTCTTACCCTGAAAAAAGATTCTGCCAGGACTTTTTAGGCTGTTAATTTTTATTCTATCAAAAGTTACGTTCTATTCAATAACTGTCTTTAAAGATTTTGTTTTAGAAAGCTGATGAGAAGCTTACATTCCCTAATGAGTAATTAAGATTTCTGTCATCCCCACACCAACCCTAGGAACTACCAAAAGTGTATAGCTGTAAATCCAGCAACTAAATTAAGCTGTAGTAGTTGCATGCTCTGCTTCTCAACACTTACCACAAATTGGGTTATATCTTCATGTTCAAATAATTTTTTTAATTCAAATTTATCACTTTGAGGGATATAAAGATAATATTCTGAAGTGTGCTAGAAGGCCAAACTGTTTTACTTTTTTCCTTTCTGAATTCTGAGAGCAGGAAATGACTCAGTCTTTGGAATTAGCACAAGGACTTCTAGTGACAGAACACATTCAGAATTTTCTCAAATTGTATACAAAATAAGATATATGCATGATATATAGAAATTAAATCAAATTTAGCCATAGGGCCCTGAGGGTCAAATAAGTCATGTAGCCTACAGATAGCTTTGGGCCACTGCTTGCGTAACAGAAGCGAGAAGTGTTTTGGTAACTGGTTGGTACAGAAATACTGATTATTTTAAGGGTTTAGACGAGCTAAAGCATGGGTCATTTCTCTGTCTCATTCCCTAATGCAGACTTGCTAATAGCTTATATAGCTGAATTTTGCACATCTATAGATTGAGGCCATTCCTCAAATCTCATAGTTGGACATTTTTCCATGATACTGGAACTAACTTAACCTGTCCAATCCAGTCTCATGCAAGTAGCAGGAAGTTTTGTCCCCCAGAGGTACATACAAGCATTAAGGGAAAAAAAAATAAATTGGATTCAAAAATATAAAGCTTGTCTGCTGAAGATATTTACCCTTGTGTACACGGAATTCCTTGAGATTTGCATATGGTTAAAAGGCACTGAATTCCTCAGTAACCACATTTAGTCTTATTGCTCTCCCAGGTATAAAGGATTAGTTAGAATAGATACAAGTCCCTAGTTTCAGAAGGAGCTAAAATAATGAATATTTCCTTGCTAGGTCATATTTACACACAATATTGCATTAGCTTAATTAAATGATATGTTTTAAAATCCAATGTAACTAAACAAGTAAAAATTTATCTAGAACTCGGCATGTCAAATTTCTGCTGATTCTTTGATGATTCAGAGCAGGATTTAAGAACATCCACATAAAATCCAATAGGTAAATAGATTCTTATACTAATTTTACTTTAGCTATGTAGAATAAAGTTCCTACTTTTTCCATCTAATTTCTGCAAACCATCTCAAATGAGGGGAGATTCTAAACGTACTATGATAAACGATAAGGTTTGGGAACAACAACTACTCTGTTTGCTAAGGAAGTTTTCATAGCCTAGGATCAATCTTGTAAGGTATTTAGACAACTGCAAGCAGAAGTAGGCACTCTCTTTTCAAAAACACCCACTCATTGTGTTGACCATTATGTTGGGTACCTTTGAAGTCACGCTAGGCATCTGTCTGCATCTTCATATATCCAAATATTCTTTACAAATCAGGCCTTTAGGCTGCTGTTTCATGTCTCTGGCTTTGATGACAAAGCTAAATTAGAGTGCATTTTACCCAGGCAGCCATTCCTTCCTCTCATGCTCAGTTTCCTGCCCCTCTATTCTTACAGTAGAACTATTTAGAGAGGTTTTCAGTACATACTTTACCCTCCAACAGGACAAGTATGGAAGTAATAAACTGCAACCACATGTGGCAGAAATTTTTCTTTGGTCCAGATGTACAGACAGGAACTGGAGAAACAGGCAGAGAGATAGAAGTGCCTTCCTTCCATTTATAAATGGTATTTTGTAAATACAAAGATTCCTGGTAATGGAGATTATTTTGTTGTTGTTTCCACAAAAGGTATTAAAGTGAGGTAGACTTTTTTTTTTTTTTTTAAGTGCTTCTATGTGCATTTTTTTTCACTTCTCCTTCCCCCCCTTTTTCTTTTCTTTTTTTCTTTTTCTTTCTTTTTTCTTTTTTTTAAGGCAGACTACTATAGTCACTAATGCTTGTTCAAAAAAAGGCCTGCAGATGTAAGATGTAGATGACTAATGAGCATTGGAATATGGCCTTAGAAATTAAGTGGTATATTTTTCTTGAGTTCTGATCAGTCAGTCCTCCTTTCTTGCCAGTTCTTGCAAAGAGGTGAATTTTACACCCCATTCTAAAATTAGCATCTTCCAAGTACATGGTCTGTAGTCCCCTACTGCACACTAATTCTTTGCATGCCTCCAGGAGGATAGCCCTTAATGATGTTCTTACCAACATCACAGAAAATGTATGCAGGATCTATCTTTTTTAAGTCCCGTGTCATGGAACATGTAAATGGAGCAACCTGAAAGACAGGGATACGCTCCAATTGAAGTTATCCATACCCAATGTATCATCTTACTCTTCCCCTCAACATGAGCTGCTTTCTTCTCTCCTAACCCACCACCACCAGAAACAGGCCTAAGTGCTAAGACTGAGAAAATAAGTTTGGAATCAAGTCAAAGGCTTGATTCCTTAGTTCCAGGCACAGTAATGCTTGCTAGCAAATACCAACGAGCTGCAAATCAGATCAGCCAAACATTCAGCAGGTCAGCTGGTGCTATTTATTGATGTAAACAGCTTCATAGAGGCCAAGAAATAATCATACTCCACCTGTTTCAATTCTTGCTACTTCTGAGTTTTGTTTATATTGCTTTATCTTTTGCCTATCATGAACAGGCACATTGTAACTTAGTGATAGCCATAACACTTAATTCTAGTAAGATTTAACATGATATAAAGGTTAAAAATAGAGAAAATACGTTTGTTAAAGCCTTTGCCTCTGGAGAAGCAATCTGAAAGATGGAAAGACCTGCATGCAGCTTGCTTGAACAAACTTCAGTTTACATAACTTTATGGAGCAATCAGTCATAGTTTAGTCCTTACTCCCCATGCCTATTAGCGCTCTCTTTTGAATACGCCGAAATATTTCACAACAAGATGACTGCTCTTCTATTGCACAGATGAATAGCACTAACAGTTTGAGGCAGATGGCTATAGATTATCCAAATCTGTGCATTGATTTGCTTCTGCCTCACCTTTACCCCCTAATTTTTGAATTTTATTTAAATATTTGTTACATTTCCTGTCAATCATTATCCCCCCCTCCTTTTCCTTTTAAAGCACACATTAGGTATAGACAAACTCCTTTAACATTTCCCCCTTTTAAGAAGGGTATATCCCCTTTCAGCATCATCTTGATGTTGTCTTTTAAAACTAACTTTTGAGGGTTTTGCCAAAATCCTTTTTTATGTAACTTCCGATACCAGTCAGTATCACTTCGAAGACAGAAGAAGAAGAAGGCAAGTTATAAAAAACATAAGTGGCAGGCACATAAAGCTGTTTGATTCCAACCTTCTGGAAAAACAGAAAAAACAATAGAAATTTCAGTTTCTAATGAAATGTTTTGTTTCTTGTTATAAACTTAATGCACCTTAAAACATTGCTTCATTGCTCTTCATTGACAGAAGGATTCAAGGGCTTGAACTATAAGTAACTACTGCCAATATTATTAGTCCTTGAGTGTTCTCAAGTAATCCTTTAGGAAAACCATGATTTAGGAAAACCAGGTCTGTGTTTGTGTGGAGGGGAGTTTTGCTTCAAAATAGTCTGTACTATTGGACCCACCTACGCACTGTCAGTCTCGCACAGGAATCTGACATTTGTTGATCAAATCTCATTGATTTAGTTTCAGATTAATGAAGTATAAGCTTTCATTTCCTTCCTTATTAGCTTATATAAACTCCTGCTAAATAGTACTGTAGCCTTTCCTTCAATATCACACTGAAATCAAAGGTTTCATGATGCAGTTTTTCTTTCAAGAGATGATTTTACCTCACAGTAGTCCAGTTCATTATCTCTGCAATCACCTTATCTTTGTTTTTCAAAACTCAAATTTGATGGGCTGTAGGCCATTCATTCTAGTCATCACAATAATTTAACTTGTTTCAAATGTAGAGACTTGAAAATCTACTTTAAGTGATACACAATATTAAACATCCAAATTACTTACTTATTTTTGATTCCAGCAGAATTTTCAAAAGGTTTACTTTGACAGTATATGACAGAAGTTAATTTTATTGTGAACGTGAATGTTCTTGATACAAAATTGCACTAATAAGAAAAAATTAGTATCTCCTTTAGATAGAATGTTTTCTTTAGTAATAGTGACCACAAATTTGTTTATTATTTTTTCTTAGAATTCAGAAAAGGAACATATATCATAGTCTGTGTTGAACTTTTTTTAAAACAAAATATTACAGGTATTTTTTTTTAAAGAAGGGAAGAAGCCTCATTTAATCTTAATAATTTTAAAGGTAGCTCTCCAGTAGACAGATGTTTTGCATTTTCTGGAGGAAGTGGGAGTGAAAAGAAATACAACTCAAATGTCTTTTGCAGCTCACATTAATAGTCATATTTTAAGATCTTGGTCTGTGTGCTATTCAAATTACCAGCATATTTCAAACCGCACGACACATAGAAAGAAAAAAAATTCTGATACATTAATTGTCTTGCATACTATGACATAGCTGTTTTGTCAACTTTGACTGTTTTAAATTAAATACCTAGTCTCCACATGTAATATAAACATACACATTTCAGAATGAAATCTACAGAAACCAGCATGTATATCAGGGGCCTGCCAGTACGAAAAGCATGTTTTCCAGCCACAGAACTCTGTTGCCTACCTTTAGGCTCTGAAGAGGGACCTGTCACAAGTTTAACTACTCCAGAAGCTATTTGCTTGCCTCGGAAGCTCTCAAGAAGAATATTTCTTCATACTTATACAGTAATTTAGTGGTCAGGACACTTGTTTCAATACCTGCTGTGATTTGAAACATCTTTCAATTGCTAAGCAAATATTACTAAACACCAGGATAGGAACTTCCCTGTTCTGTTTAATGTTTAGAGGTATTACATACGTATTCAATAAAAGAGACACTAAAATCCTGTTCTTACCTCTCTCCCAGGTGGCTGCTTTACTTATACTTTTACTCAGCATGTATTAACTAGATTGTGCAAAGTAGAGCAGCTTCAAAGACGTTTAGAATACGTTGCACTAGTAAATTTTGTTATAGCTTGATGACTAACCATCACTTAAAAAAAATAAAAATAAGAGCTGCAACAAAGGAAGTAGAGTATAAAACAACCTAGATCATTTATAGCTTGGCTGACTCCATTTACTTTTGAGGCAATTGAGAAAAGATGGGCTAAATGTAGTTTCACTTCCTGCTCTCTTTCTTGGGCAGAAATAGTTGTGCTTTCACAATATGTTAATCAGCTGAGTTCTGTATGCAAAATAAGTGAAAATGCAGCCCTGCTGATGTGAGCTACTCGTTAGATAGATAGTAAGTTTCTAGGATGTATATCTAGCTGGAAAAATATGGGCACCTGAGAAACTGCTGGCCAAAATCAGAAATCTAAGTATCTATAGAAATTAAAAATTAAAATAAAGAAAATGTAGGCAACTCCAGAAATTACTATACTCTGTCTCAGCAGGAACTGGAATTTTGAGGATCTAAATTTTAGGCTTTAGTACCAAATTTCTGTAAAGTGTATCTTTGAGCGGCAAAATATTTATATGGATTTGAGCCAATTACTAAAAGCCAAAGTGCATGTAAAATAGGAAGCAGTAGTGTTTAAAGTAGATAAATGCAAGACTCTAATATACATATATTAACATTCACATTTCTGTAGGCAGTGGGACTAATTCTGATCTCCCTTTACGCAGCAACATGATTTAGCGTTTTCTTATAGTACGGTATGCTACACTGAGATTAGATCTCCGCTTGAAGCATGGATATAAAATCAGTAAGACAGAGCTTCCTTGTGAAAATTGTATAATCTCAGTATAGAGGTACGATGTTGTAATCAGAAGGAATGTTGTGAGTTGAGTAACTTAGGGTAGCACAAGAAGAGAATTGCTATGATGATGCACTGTCTGTGTCTATCGAGAATCAGGCTGTAGAAACAAATTGCTCAGCATGCACGTGAGCTTGCACAGCTTAAGGAAGCAACAACAGACTGACAGCAACTCCTTTGATTAAAAAAGAAAAAAAAAACAGTTTTCGATTTCTGTGGTGGCATGGCATCATTCCATACTGCACTACTCTTTTCTTCAGGCTTTTTTAATTTTAGAAAAATATAATTATACAATTTGCAGGTAAAAGCACAGATGTTTGGATTAGCCTTTTGTTCCAAATGCTAGCTAGAACTGTAAACTAAATTTGGACAATATTGAAATAGTACATTTAGACACAATGTTTATTTACTATTATAAGCTGTACTTAATATTTTATTCCAAATGCTCTCAAATCCTTGGCATTCAAGCCTTAAAAATCAGACCTAAATAATAATAGGATAGATATTAATTAGGAGCTGTTTGATTTCTGTTTTTAAGGACTTCAATATGCTTTTTCACCACAGCTGCAAAGACTAAAAAGTTCTTTGAAATGAAAGCTGAACATTTCAGCAATCATATGATTCTGGAAACCATGGAATTTGGAGAGTAGACATTAATAACGCTGAAGGTACCTTCCTAAAATAATAGAATAATTAGATTAAACAGCAGAGCTTTTTGCATGAACTGCTTACAATGCCAAATAAGAAAAAGACTTTCAAAAAGAGCTAGTGTGAAAACACTAGCTTTCTTAAAAGCTTAAAGGTTGATCACTCAAATCAGACCTCCATGATAACTATCTGCTCCAGAGAACAAGTCTTCATGCATTAATATGCAGCTGCTTCTGAAGTGGATGGCAAGAAACTAGAGAGGAGCAGGGCTGGGAAAAGTAGATCTCAAGAAGGAATGGAGAACAGACACTTTACCTAGACTTATGAAAGCAAAAGAAAGTGATCACTTTTGAACCAAGTCATTCATGCTTTTTTTTTAATTCTTCTTTTTCCCCTCTGTGACACGAAAGAAAGATTAGAATTGCCTGTAGTATTTGTAGTCATATAGTTATTTTGGGGGGAATAATGAGGCTAAGTTTGCAAGGAAGGATAAATGTCCAGAGCTTATTCTTTTCTTTGTTTTAGGAATTATATTTTAGAAAACTCTTAGATAAATTTTTGTGGTTTAAAATACATTAGCATTTGATCCAGGGACATATATGCCAATACTGCCCTCTTAAAAACCATTTTTCAAAGGGAGACAGGTATGTTTCCATGCTACACTGAGGAGTGATGCCACACTCACAGAAAAACTAGTTCAGTTGCCACCACTCTTACATGGTTTTTAAATACATGAAAAACCGAACTATTTTACTAATCACAAACATGAATCTAAAGCTGAGAGCAACCACTACTCCAGTAAAGCCACTTTTCCTTGGTATTAAGCCAATAGGCAGTGAGCATTAAAATATCGAGCTTGTCAAGATTGACTCATTGGCCAAGGCAGGCAACCTTACCACTTTGTGCTGAATTAATTTGTGTTTATATTTTAATTTATAAAGAGGCAAGGGCACTGTCTATAGTTAAGGGTTAATATCCTGTTAGGTTATGCTCAAGGGTTTTTTGCATGTATGTGCATATCATACTTTTATTAATTATTTCTACTGTCATGTATATTCTTATCATGAGAAGTCTACTGCGAGTAGCACTGTACAAACATCAAACCAAAAGCCGATCTAAATAGCTTTAATCAGCAAAAGTAATATCTCCCTAGCAATAAAACTCTTATGTTTTATGCTAAAGCATCTAACATGTATAAGAGATAAAGGAAAGAAGAAAGAGAGAGAGAGAGAGAGAGAGAGTGAACAGGAAGACTATAAGACCGACCTTGGGTATAAAATACAGGCAAATGGTAAATATTTATCACCAAATAAATTTATGCTGCTGTGGAAAGGTATTTGCCAAGTGAGGTAAAGGAGAAGACAGGATGGGACAGTAGAATCTTCACAGTTTCTTATGAAACTGAGTGACCTGGCTATTGAAAGTTTAACTAGTAAAATAAGCATTTATACTTATATTATAATACTTATAACTGGCTCACTATACAAGATTGACTGAAATACAACATTTATAACAACCCTCTAATAGTAGAAGGATTTCTAAAGTCAAAATGTCCTCAGACAAAAAAGGTCTATAATGTATAAGGTCATCTTTTTTTTAGCATTTGGCTATGCAGGAGCTGAAAAACTAAACAAAGAATAATGTATTTCGATTAATTCACTTTTGAGTTATGTATTTCTGACTTTTTTAGCATTTCATTTTACAAGCACATTTATAATTGATAAGAAAAGTTTGATTATTTTCCTGTGGTATCATATCATTTTATTATACCATATCACTTTACAATAATTGAGCCCAGAGGTGAAAAAGGAAGCTACATTCTTCCTAATTGGGTTCATCTGAACTTTTTACAATCTACTTAGAGAAAATTTAATTGATAATTAACAGCACTTCAGATCATCTACTTGTGAGACTTTAAAAATACATGAAAAGCTGACAACTCATTGCCTGAATGAAAAAAAGTGTACACAATTAAATATAAAGAAAATCTTGATTGCCTAAATCAAAGCTTACTCTGTTGCACAGATGAATGAAATCTGTTACATGAAAACTCCTTTTAATGTCCAAATTAGTTTTTTAAGTAGCAAATATATCAACCCGCCAACTCTTCAATGCCACATCACGTGTTTGGTCCTTTCAGAGACCAAAGGGGATCAGGCAGTCCATTAGAGCAGGTCAGAATCATGGCCTTCTGTGAGGAAGTTTCCAGCTGCTGATTTTTTAAGAGTGAGGAAGTAGTAAATTATAGATATTCCAACACTTAATCACAAGCTTCCCTGACAAAGCCCTAGCAGAGATTCTTCAAGCAAGGAATGAAACCCTTTTTCTCCAGATTCATGGAACTGCAGATATGCCACTATACTTTATCTCTAAGTAGTCAATGAATTTGTTGTGGTGTTTGTAATAACATATGCTTCTGTTGCATCTGCTGCCTAAATGCTCAAGATAGCAAGTCTCTGCACACCCCCAACAGGCAAGTTTAAAAACACTCACATCTCTATTTCCTAGCCAGATAAACTGAGGTACAGGAAAATTGCAACACACTTCAGCTGCAGTCAGTATCTGAACTGGGACCAGCAACAAACTGATGCCGATTCTTAGGTTATTTTTTACCCTAGAGACCATATGATTTCTTTAAGCACCAAAATAAAAACAGAAGTACATGATAATATGAAATACATACTGGAAATGCAGATTAAAAACAGAGTGGAAATTCAGCTAAATGTGTGTGCTCTGCTGTTTCATCTGCATGGAAGATGGGGACATTTTTATACAACCATGCTCAGAGACTTTCAGAGACTTTTTCGATATGTGTATTTTTCTCTCATCATGATAACTCCGAAGACAGAAGAATGCTGGAAAGAGTAGCTTACTGAAAAATTCCAACTAATCATAGATGGGATAATGTAATTAACAAAGGACCATCCCTGAGAGCTACTGAGTAATTCTTACCCCTGTAGGAATAGAAAAGGTTCAACACAAGAGAGACCTTAAAATATTTGACATCGTTGAATAACAATAGATAAACACACAGAGGAGCAAGCTACAACTCCTGCAGTGACGAGACACGATGTTCCCTTGTTTTTGTTAAGAGAGAACAAATATTAAGCCCTGAACTGTGAAAGTATATTGTTCCTTCAACTGGGGATGCCAGCTCACTTCTGGCTCTTCTTGAATGACTCCTTCTAATTCTCTGGATATATAGCTGGGCCAAATGGGACAGTCATAGAGCTGACAGTAATAACAGCCTCTCTATAAGTATACTTTTGTGTGACTGATTCCCTGGTGACACAATTCTCCATAACAAGCTAAACAATGTAAAGGAACAATATCATTGACATGACCAGTTTGGTAAAGTATCTATAGAATTTCTTTTCTTCCTTCCTTGCTTAGCATAACTTTATAACTTAGCATAACTGCATGTTCATTGCACTTTTTTTTAACTCGGAAAATGCACATGATATTAAACTCATTTGCAAAAATGGGACACTGAAAAGTGAAACACACAGGCAAAAGAATATATAGAACATTTAACAAATGTAATCTCCATCTGTTTCCTGGAAGCCATTTACAGTAAAAGAGTTGCTAACGGAGAAAAAGAAACAATAAAACTACCTGAATTATTCAAGGGCTTTGAGGCCAATCCTGCATATTTCATATACAACTCATCATGATTTCTAAGGAAATCTAGCATGAAGATTCAATGTAGGCAGCGTTTTAATGTCAGACGCTAATCCCAAGCCTGAAATCTATATGATAACTTTAAGCCTGACCAATTAGGCTGTGCAGCTGCAGCTCCATCCCATGTTCTAAAAGGACAAAACATTGACCAAAGGAGGTAAGTGAAATAGACCCCTGACTCTCTCTTTATTTGTATCTTTACTTCTATACTCTACTCAGCCCTGGTGAGGCCACATCTGGAGTAGTGTCCAGTTTTGGGCTCCCCAGTACAAGAGAGATGTGGAGCTACTGGAGAGAGTCCAGTGTAGGGCTATGATCAGGGGACTGAAGCATCTAACCATGAGGAAGGGCTGCAAGAGCTGGACCTGCTTAGCCTAGCAAGGAAGCAGGCTTCTAGGAAGAGAAGACTGAGAGGGAATCTTATCAATGTATTTAAATATCTCAAAGGAGGGTGTCAAGAGGATAGAGCCAGAGTCTTTTCAGTGGTGCCCAGTGACAGGACAAAAGGCAATAGATATCAACTGAAACACAGGTAGTTCCACCTGAATATGAGGAAAAACTTCTCCTTACTGTACAAGTGAGCACACCCCTTCTGAAAAAACAGCTTGAATGAACACGTAAATGAAAGCTTAGGAACGTTAATAGCCCTGATATAGACAGCGGACTACTCAAGAATGATGACATAGCATAAAAATCTTCTTATAAACTATTTACATGGAGCACTTGCAGAGTCTGGCTAGTACTAGTAATTATTTGTATTAGGGTTGGCAAGAAAGAAGTGTAACTTACACTGAATAGGGAATTAAATACATGATGATTGCTTCAGTGCTGCATTTAGATCCTATCTTCAAGTTTCATGGTGCTGTCAGAGTATTGAAACCAAGGAAAATATTCTTTCAGTAGTACTCATTCAGCTCTCTTTAGAACAGGAATAGTCACTTTTGTTTGCTATGTCCTTTTCCCATGCTTCACACACAGAGTAAATAGTTATATTATTAGTCATTGATCTCCTACTGAATTTCAGTGGTGTGCTTACAGGGAAGAGACTTCATCTCTTAGTCTCTTATAGAAGAAATGTGTGTGTGCACACGTGTGTGTGCAAGTGTGCGTGTGTGCACATGTGTGTGTGCATATATGTGTTTCTCTCTCATATGAGAAGAAAAGATTTCCAATAATTTGAAATCAAGATTACAGATTGAAGCAGTTTTTGCATCTCTCAACAGATAGATAAATATTTAGCAGAATAACACAATGTTTGAAATGAACAAATCTGTCTAAAGAAGTGCAAATAACATTCTGTCTGATTATAGACATTGTAGCTGAGCAGGGATAAGAGATGTTGTAAATCCATTAGTGAAGCACTGCTTGCCTTCATTTCTATTTAACATTTCTTAAAGCTATAAAATTGTATTATGTTAATGTAATGTACAGTCCAAGTGATAAAGGCAGCTAATGTGATTACCACTCACTGCTCTATAAACCTTTCAGCAAAGCTGCAGACAAATCAGTATTCAACTGTTTTTCATGATGAGATGGTGTTATATAGAGCAGATCACAGGTTGAAGGCATCATCTAGTTGTTAGGACATTCTTATATGCCAAAAGGTTTAACACTAGAGCGAAAGGATTTTAGGCCAGTTCAAAGCAGTCCTTCCATGTCTGTTTATAGCAAGGCATAGCAGACCAAAGGTCCTTATTTAGACTATGTATGCAAAACAGAAACCTACTGTTACATCATTATTTTAACTATTCACAGGTAAAATAAATATCACAGATCAGATCATAAAGAGGAATTTCAGCCTTGCTGGTATTACTGCTCTCCTATTCATCTTGCCTCCAAAATAGGCTGGTAACAATCTACTAAAAATACTGGGGAATCTTCTTAAATTTTGTTATGATCATGCAACAGTTATCCTTTTCAGTCATTCCCCTTTGATCATTCTCAAGTGGCAACATTTCTTCTTCTGTTAAACTTCACATTCAAATGCTGTTCTATTACAATTTAATTCTAATTCACAATGGAATTCTAATTCACAAACAGAAGTATTAAGTTATGAAGAGCTAGAACAAAATTCCAAATCTAAGGTCATGGCATTAAGTCTGTTACTTAACCTGAAATCCAAAGACTGATCTGTTTTAGTAGAACAGGTTTTTAAACTTTCTTCCTGGAACTCCTGAGCTAGATGTAGAACAGATAGAAGAATTATATTCACAAGATGGGCAGAATAACAGCTGTAAGTGGGCAGTCCACTAAAAGATTCACTAAAGCATCAAATCTGACATGGCCTTTCCCTGTCATGCAGTTGTTGCAGTAGTCAGTGAAGCCTCTGCTTCACACAACATTTACCAATGGCTATTTTTTTTTTTTCCAGTAGGGCTTCTGAAAGAAGGAACAATCTCTCTATGTGTCCAGAGACAGAAGACAAGCACTAACTTCCCTGTTTTCACTTGGGGAATATCTGTAAAGCTTTGCTGTTCACAAGTAACCCAACCTGAATGAGAGTCTCAGCAGAACAAATTTCCAACGCAGGCTCAAATCCAGGCACAAAATGTCTTTATTCCCCAGAATGTCTTCCGTGCCTGTAGGTATTCATCTAATTTTCTGAAGCCAGCAAAGTTCAGTGGCCAACAACAGCAGGTTGTTGGTTGTGGTTGGTTGATTGGTGGTTGGTTGAGGAAAGGTAACATTGGTGAAGGTATGATGGTCAAGGGAAGAGGAGAGGAGGGGCTGAGGGAACTAAGTTTGTTCAGCCTGGAGAAGGAAAGGCATCGGGGGCACCTAACAGCAGCCTGCTAACACACATAAGAAGGTTATCAAAAAGAGTGAGTAATGCTCTTCACAGTGGTGTATCACATGGGGACAAGAGACAATGGGCATAAGTTGAAGCAAGGGAGGTTCAGTCTGGATATAGGGAAAACCTTTTTCACCAAGGGCAGTCAAGTAATAGCATGGGCTGCCCAGAGAGGTCGTGCAGTCTCCAGCCTTGGAGTTTTTCAAGACTTGACTGGATAAAGCTCTGAGTAATTTGGTCTGACCTCACAGCTAGCCCAGCTTTGGCAGGATCTCCTGGGGTTCCTTCCAGCCTGACTTATTCTGTGATCCTGTGATTCTGTGATTGCAGTACATCACACTACCTAGTACTGAGATGTCGTAGAAGGGCAACACTGGTAGCAATGATCAAAAATTAGAGGAAAAATAAATGCTGAGCTATGTGCGTTTTGCTATAAAAAAAAATCTATGGATATTTACATTGTTTTAAAATTATTTTTGATTAGTCTATGTCTGGCACAGATATCTAGGCTAAGAATTTAGGAAATTTCATTGAATTACATTGGTCATCAAACAGAAATTCTACGGAGATATTTTCTGAAATATTACTGATTGGTTTCTGTATTTTACTTATGTAAGGGAAAGTAAATAGAAGGGTCACGTGTTATTCATATCTTTGCTAACTATACTCTTTCTTTCCAGCTGTGGAACCTTCAAATTTTAATATTTTATTCATACCAGTTTGAATATATCCAAACAAGCTGATGCAAATGTATTGCTCCTTTCTGCCCTCTAACTCAAGGGAGTGGCTAAAAGCTACTAGAAAACACAAACCAATTAAAAACAAATTAAGAACTCAAAAGAGCATGCATAATAAGTATCACTTTCAAAGAGAAAGGGGAGCAAAATTCCCAGTCTAGTTTCAGATGTAGACTCCACCCAACACTCCCCAATCCTTGCATCTAGGAATTTAGCTGTGGATTCACATCTAGTGTCAAGCAACCTAGCAATATATTAGAGCTTAAAAAGTGAAGGCAACATTTTCAATATCTTTGAAATGATGATTAATTCCTTTTGTATTCAGTTGAGTAATATTAATCAGGATGAATTCATTTAGGGTGAATGTGGATAGAACATTTAATTTCTTCTGCATTTCAGGAGAGCCTATTTAAATTAACAATTGTGCAAAAATGAATAGCAGAAGGAATAGAACTGAGAGTAGAATAAAATAACATAAACCCTTGAGTACTTCTTTGTTCAACTTATTGAAGACATATTTATAAATGTGATATATTCACTAGATGTAAACATGGTATAGGAAATGAAAGTCCTGTGTCATAGGAAATGTACAAAGATGCAGTTAGTTTACATTGTTACATGTTGTTATACTGTTTTAGCAGTGATAATTAAAAAGCATGTCAGAGAAACATTATTAAAATATTAATAAATCTGCCATTTCTTGCTTAAAATTTGCCATTTTTCTGTCTGTATCGAGAATTATGCAGCAACTACACTTTTACAAAACCAAATCTTAACTTATTAATGTGATTTTTCAATATAATTTCTCATATTGTACCCATATATATAATATGAATCCATATGTATCCATATAGATGTGTGTATGTGTGTGACTACGCATTCAGCTTATATATATAATTTCAACTATGATACGCAGTGTGATGTAGGAAGATACAATAAGATTCTCTATACGCTTAAATAATCCCATTTAACTAGCATGGTTTACCTTGTTTTCTGGACTTACAGTAAAATTTTCTACCCTTTTCCCTTCTTCCTCAAATTTGGTTAGAGTTTTGCAACTGCCTTCACTACAGCCAAAATTTTACTCTATACTTTATAGCCTACCTTGATACAGTTCTTTAGAGAGGATAGTCTTTTTATAACCTTCCCATCACTTAAGAATCACCTTCTTCTTCCCTACAAAATTGCCTACAATTTTCTTCTCCAGCCTCTGTCTTCTAAGGAGCACCTTAGGCTGACTAATTTTGAGATTCCAAAAGTTTCTGAAGTCCTTACTGCCACACAATAGTGTCCTGTTCTACAGGTAGACCCACCAAACTCACTGAGACCAATTTTTTTTACATACAGCGTTAGCTAGAAGTGAAAAGTTATCAGACCTAAACCCATGTAAACCATCTCCCTGTGTGTAACTGTGAAACAGAAAACAGTATTGCAAAGATGAGCTGAAGTGGTCTTCTTTCTGTTTAGTGTTTCTTGAAGTTCAGTGATTTATTCACAGTTGAGCTAGCTCCCTAAAATTTCAAGTCACACCTCCAGAAACTGCAATACGTGGGCAAAAGCCAAGTATCCTGATACAACCAAACACTGAGCTGAATGCCCTTTGTGTATGTACGTTATCTTACGGGTGATCTTGACCATCTAGGAGCAGGCTTATGTGGGTAAGGTAACTACGAGATTAACCAATCTGTTTTCTAAAACTAATGACAAGGAATAAAATTTATTTTGCCATAGAATTTCTTATGTTGCAAAGAAATATAAATAGAGCCCAAGCACATCTAACTAACAGCCAGGTGTTTCATCTCTGCTATAGATGAAGAGTAACAGGTAGTACTAGAGTGTATGCCTCCCTCTACTGACAAAAAGCTTTCAGGTGGTTAAAGTGAGTTAACATTTCAACTTCACCTTGAAATAGTACTTAAGAAGTTCAGTTGTGCTAGGGATTTCCAAATTTTCAGCTTAATTACACTGTATAATTGATTCCCTTAATCCTGAAGCCATATGCAATATTTTTGGCTTCAACTATGCAGGACAAAAACCATATTTTGGATGATGTAAATTCTTTCAATAAATTCAGGGCTAAGGAAAAAGCAATCAGATTAAGATCTGTCTTTTAACATACATTCTGTTTGTATTTCTGTAGTTTTTAAGACAGGAAACATTAGAGCTGAAAAACTCAAATATTGTGACAGCCTTCTGGACTTAAAAAGGAGTTCTTTAAACCATGACAGTTCCTAACAAGTTACGCCAAATCTCGATGGATTTGGAAGAAGTGGAACACTGCTGATCCATTCAGCATATTAGTTGTAACTTTCAGTGATTTTCTTAGACTTGGTTTCTAGTGTGATGGATTGTGACCATAATGATGTTATTAGGATCCTTCAGTTTCACGTGCTTTTAGACAGAAAAATAATGCGAAATTGTAAGCAAGTTGAGTACCACTCTAAGCTTCAGCATTACAAAACCTCACATTTCAGTGAACAAAAGAGATCAAATCCCCTTTTAATGAAATGCTGTGAAAATGGGCTTGTTACCTTCATCTCCGTGAAACATATAACTAAGGAAAGAGAAAAGGTAGTTAATACAACAGAGTTTTGAATGGACATGTATTTTATACTTTATATTTTATTGCAGCTCAGGCATATCTATGCCTTGGATACAAGACAGCTTGCCAAAAAAAGCCTCCAAATTCCTAAGAGCCTTTATTTTCTATTCTTGCTGGTGACATAAGGCATGTTTAACATATTGTGGAAACAGATTTATCTGATAAGCAGATTCTTGATTGCTCAGTCAAGGGGGATGGATGAAGCATTTATTACCCACATATGATGATGAGAAGCTAGGTAGGTTCACTACCAGATGTATCTGAGCCCTTGTCAGCAGATCTTGTAACATATTCTTCTCGTGGAGTTTGCTATTCTTGAGCAATCTGAAAAGAGCTGATCTGAGATATGGTTTCCAGAGTCTTGTAAATAATCATAGTGAGGTATGAGGGGGAAGGAAAGGGAAATTAAGACTCTGAAGGGCAGCTTCTCAGATGGCAGCTTGCAATGACACTTTGACAGATCTTCTGGAGCTGAGAAAGAATTATATGCGAAAACTATATGAATCATTCACCTTCTTCCAATGACTACATATTTTTTAAAGTGTCATAAATGCAAAGCTGTAGGAAGCACTACCAGGTAGAAAAATATGAAATTCTATTTTATTTCCCTTGCAACTCATTTGCATAATGTAATCTGGAGGGTTATGTCTATCAGTGGCGGGAAGGCAGTTTAAACAAATGTTCAACATATGTATATCATCAATAGCAAAAGGTCATAGTCTTAGTAGGCAGCTAAAAATGTAAACAAAGGCCAGCATGTCTGCATTCTCCCTGTATCATATTGACAGCAAATAATAGATCCCTAACAGAATATCTGTCATCTTGGAAGCATTTACTGAAGACTTTGTTCTGGCTAATATAGACTGTTCAAGTGAGTCATTATACTGGGAGGCAGCTACTGACATTTCAAAAAGTATCTTGAGACCACAGCATTATGACTGTAATTCAACAGCAACTAACTAACTAACTAATTAAGTGCTGTGGAGTCCACTCATATTAATGTTTCCATGGTAATTGGATACTTGATATCTTACTGAAATCCCTGTGTTAAAACTTGTTTCCCAGATTCTTGAAGATTAGGAAGCAATCCTTAGCCCTTTCCCTTCTATGGCTTGCCCAGTAAGCAAACTGCCCAGTTTACTTTCATCATTTCCAGATCCATACTATGTCATTCTAACTATTCACATCAAAAAAGCAGCTTGATAGCTTTGCTTTTGTGATGCCCTTTGTTCCTTGCTTTCAAAGTCTACTAAAAAGTATGCCAACAGTTATTTCCACCTTCCCCCCACCCTCATGCCAACATGCACCAGTAAAATTACCTGCAAGATTCAAAACATACAGATCTCGCACAGGGAGCTACTTCCCCTCTGATACTGGCCATCTTATTTGTTGAAGGATTTAATGAATAATTTCAAAGCCACTGTCTTCTCACAAAGAAGGCTCATTTGCAAGTCTGTGTAATCTTTTGTCAGCCCACACTGATTTCTGGATGTGAAACAACTTTGGTTCATGAAAATGGTTTCAAAATGAGATGTAGCAATGCCAAAGAGGGAGCAAGAAACAGGGCAAAAGGAGGAGAGAACCCACAGTCCGCTTTCTTCGATAGATTAAAAAGAAGCATTCAGACAATTATTTTCCATGCACATTCTTACTCAGCCTTTCTTCTAAATAATCTGTTTATATGCCAGAATGCAAAACACAGGTCCTGGTTTTAATCTCATATTCCATCTGCTTCTAGAATTACTGCAAAGGGCAGGTGGCAAATGAGTTCTTTCTAATTTTCTAATTTTCTCTATGGGACAGATTCTGCCTCCTGGTTCAGGCTGAGTAGTTCTTTACCTGCCCTGGGGATACTCAGAGAGTAAGGAATAGCTTCAGCAGAGTACTGTGACAGAACCTGACTCACAGTATGAAACGGGGGCATGCATGGTTTAATGTTACACGTGTGACGCACACAATTTATTATGAGGCAATGATTTTAGTTGGAAGATTTCAGTGCAGTAAACTGGAGCATGATTTAAAGGCATTTGCTTTGTTACAGTCTTTTTAATGGCATGCCTACATAGAGTCATTTCTGTATCTGCTAGTATAATTGTGTTTCATTGGTTTTAACCAAGAAAGCATGACTTTAATGACTCCAGCCCTATACTCCTCCTCCATCCAATTTGTGAAATACCAAGATTTTTACTGATATTTCAGTGAAAATCCTAATACAATTTGAAATCATGACTGATCCTTCTGTAACAGGTGCATACATGAATGTTTCACATATATTCAGGCACACACTGATCTATACACACATATGCACATACTATGCATATATATAAGCATGATATGAGTGCATATAAAGTTTTTGAAAGGGGGAATGTAAACGATTTTCAGTAGGTTTTTTTTAACATAATAATCACTCACTGATCTCTCTGACTTATTGAGGGCTGAGAGTAGAACAGCCCAAGGGGAAGAAACCATGGCAGGATCCCAGATCAAAGGCTTTAGCTCTTTGCTCGCATAGGTGCTGAAGCCATGGCGCATTTCCAAGTAAAAGTGCCTGCAGTAACGTTTGCTAATTACAGGTTGTGTTCCGCTGTTTCCAAATAGGGTGAAAGTGACAGAAGTTTAACTGTGAATAATTACACACTTGAATAAGTATGTGATTAGCCCTATTTGTTGTGGCTGGGACTAGAGTGACAGGACAAGAATGGAGTGATTGCATTATTTACAGCTTAATTGTAGACAAGTAATTACTTATGTAAGCTGGTGCTGTGGGGTCAGGGAATACATGCACGAGAATGTCTACAATTTGAATGGAAATTTTAGAAATGAGATTTCCAAATGATAGAGCAGAAGTGAAATTTCGGTGCATTTATCTAATTATGGAGTACTTTTCTTGAATTCAATGTCTTGGAATGTTAAATATCTTGTTCTCCTCAAACCAAGGATTAGATGAAATCTTTTTAAGCCATTGCTTCCAGCGTAATAAATCACAAATGCCATCTAGTGGCTCTTACTATCCAGTGAATCATTGCATACTCACCAAAAATTAAAAGGGTTGAGAGTTTTACCAGCATAAGTTATTTCCATCATCATGCATATGGCTGATGTGATTGTCTGTGAACACTTTTTACTACATAGTTCTCAAATACAATTTATTTGCTTTGGATCAGACTGTGAAAATCTTACTCATGTTGGCGAGTAGTAATGAATAATTCTATTAAAATGCAATTAAACTCCCTTGCTTGGAACTGTTTTAACTCTATGGGCTTTCCTTCACTAGCAGAAGGGAGTCTAGATTTACAAAAGATTTAATAATATTTGCCTGAGCCTGCTCATCTGAGTAAATAAAGGTTTCACAGCCTATTTTTTTACTTGTGTGTTGCATTTTTAGAATGACAAAGTCTTCCACAATGAAAATCAAGGTCCAGCCAGGAAGAAAAACATGGAAAAGAACAAGACCAACCTGATTATTTGCTGGGAAAGTAATAGCAGTACGAAGTTACTGTTACATGAACAGTTTGTGTTGCTATCTCTTTAGTAAATTCACAGGGAAATAATTTACAGGATCAGAATAAAATGTTTATTGATAGTAACCATGGTGTCCCATTATTGTTAAGTCTCTGTCTTTCCATTTCTTTGCAAGCAACTCATTTGATTCAACTTTGGACAAATGCCTCTGTTTTAAAAGGATTTTATGAATTTGCAATCCACATGTTATTTTTTTTGAGATATTAAAGGATTGTAGAAATCTCAGAATCACTACAAATTAAATCTTTTGCAGGAGCGTGAAAAAATATTTTTGAAATATCTCTCAATCAAGGCTGAATCAAGGTCAGTTGGTGATTTTTTACATCCACTAAAAAACAGTTAAAAAGGAAGTCGCTATCTTGCTTTTATAAGTAAAATTTATCCTAATACTAGGCAACTACAGAATGAAATTTCTCTGACTTTTAGACTAAAATTTTGATAAACTTAAAAAAATTGTTAGTCATTTTCCAAATTTTTGAAGAATTGATTTTTTTAGGAAAATATGCTTAAAATGAAAATGTCATTGATGTGTTTCAATTCTGTATTAACCAATCTTTTTTTTTTTTTTGTTTTGTTTTGTTTTGTTTTTTAAACTGGTGATATGTATACTTCCCTGCTTTCAAAATTCAAAAATACCAATAACAAATCACAATTAAGCAACCTAGCTATACACAGACTGTTCATGAACGTCCTGTAGTGTAAAATATACAAGCCTATATTTATGTAAGGCTTTCTGAAAGAGCATAGGGATATAATTATTGAATATGAATGTTTAGTGGTACCTAACTTATTGAGGTGCCTTCTGTTCCAGAATAAAGGAAATCGGAGTAAGTTGAATCTGGGCAGAGCTATTCCCTTGGCTGACAAAAACCATTTGTTTCACAAGTTCTTCATTCTGCAGTAGGGATGGGGTATTTGGTTTTGCTTCTTGTTCATTACTAATACTATCTATTAGTAAAACTTTTACATGGAATGGTTCTAAATTCCCTATGGCTTGACCCTACAATGTCTTCCTATCTCAATCCTTAAGAGATCTTTAGCATGTATTTATCTTTAAGCAAGAGAATAGACTCAACTAATTTTGTAAGATAAGCATGTTTTTTACAGAGATTTTAACATAATTTGAATGACTATATTTATTTCTAATAGTAGGAGGAGTAGTAGTAAAAATAATATTTTTTGATGTAAAGGAAAGAAGCAGAGGTGCAAGACAGTTAAGGAATTTGCTCTCTGAAGATCAAGTAACAACCTGATGAGAGAATGTGGTACAAAATGCAGGTCTCCCACCCTTTGGTTTTGGTGGGGTGTGTGTGTGTGTGTGTGTGTGTGTGTGTGTGTGTGTGTGTGTGTGTGAATACAGTGTTTTTAACAGCAGAATTGTTATGAAAGGGATATCTGATGTATATACCACTCTAGATATTCACTTTTCCAGAGGCTTAAAATTAAAACTATACTCTGATGTCCTGGATCTGTCCTTACTGCTTTGCTGCTTTGTAGTATTAAAAAGTAAAATACTCCAGTAAAAAAAAAAAAAAACAAAAAAACAAAACAGTAAAATACTTGCTTAGCTCATGAGGATTGTTAAAGTTAAAAGATGTGGCTTTTTGAATCTAAATAATTCTTCATGGATATCTTTGATTTCATTTTGCCTACTGCTGTGAAAACTGTATGGTCCTGTATTACTGATCACTGAGAGGAGAGAACACTCTAAACATGCCCATCAGAATAAATGCTAAATTGCTATCAAATGTTATAGCATAATCTGTCCTTTAATCGTTTACTTTGAAATTCCTTAAGATAACACGGCACACAAGAAAATCAATATGGTGTATTAAAACTGAACTTGAGGTAATGCAGTACAATTTTTAAAGTAGAAATTGTTTTACAGACTACTATAAATCTTTGTATGAAGAAAGAAATGATGGCAGCTTTTGATCACATAATTTAGGAAAAACAAACAAACAAACAAAAAAGAGCAGCTCTTCCAGATGGACACAATCCTTTGTCATGGGGAGATCCAGAAACCTTTTAAGATTCCATGACTATGGTGAATTATTAGTGACAGTACTAATCACAGTAATTGGGATCTTTGTCATTTTTCTTGATCAATTCTGTATTATTCCTGGTTCTCCACCTGCTCCTGCTTACTCAAGCTTTTTCTTTCTTCCCTCTCTTGTCTCTCTAAAATGCAAATATGAATTTATTATGAAAAGTAAAATGAATGTATTTAGAACGGATAATAAATCTTGGATGATATTAATTTTGTTTCTCACATATTCCCTCCTTACTGCTTACCAATTTTTTTATGTATCTGACATATATACACTTGGAAAATCTTTGGGACAGGGACAACGTCTTACTGTGAAGTGATTAAAACAAGCATTTGGCTGGGTTTTAACAGTACATATAATCCCTGTAGTTATTGTAGAGTATTTAGAAGCTAGCCAAAGGTATTTGAAATAATCTGCGTCCTATATCTTACTGTACCATTAACACACAAAGTAACAGTACAATGCTGTTTGTCTATGTTAATCAAACACATCTCAGTATCTGACATCTCATATCAATATACTCTGTGCTAGATCCCTTAAAGATTTAGCTTCCTGTGTGCCTGTTTACAGTAATAGTTTGGTGAGTCTTTAGATTTACAAGTGTTTGACTTCTTCAGTGCAAGAGCACTTTGGTATGGATAGGACCAAACATTTAGTATTAACTCACTCCTAACTACTACTGGGTTCTCACATTGGGTGTGCGGGAGAGCTGTTTTCTGTTTTTTATGTAGCCTAATGCAACTTTAGTGTAAGTCAACAGAATGTGAGTTTCTAGAATGAGCCTTGTATTCATTAAGTGTTCTACTGTCCCAATCCATAATAGGCACCTGCCTTCAGTGTGTAGTGGTCTCCACCTACTCAGAAGGTTAGGTTTCCACATCATGGGCAGGAATGTTAAACAAATTCCTAATCCTTTTGCATGACATAATGAAAACAGAACTGTAGGCATCACATCAGAGATTTCATTCTGAGAACATATCATTTTAATTTAGAAAGTTTCATTAGCATTTTAACATGTCTTTCACCTATCTGAAATCAGTGCCTGCTCTTTAACCTCTTTTTTCTGAAGAAGCTATTAGAGTAAACACAGTATCTATTGTATATATTTAGTTTCTTTAATAAATCTATAGGTTTTATTTTGTTGGAGGGAGAAATTATACTGTTAGAATCCACATTCCAGGTAGCTAGAAAGTAGCAGTAGAATGACTCAGAGCATTTTGTGTAGGTGTGGGTGTGGGTTTACTTTGAAAAACAGTGCATAATATAAGAGGCATCAGCCTGGAAACCATTTTTAGCTTGCTGCTGAATGCCATTCCCAAGGTACCATCCCTCTTATGCTTGTGGCAGTGGATATATTTCACTTCCTTGTTGCTTTTCAATGATAACAGTAAATAAACGAAAATGCCTTTTCCCTGGTCATTTTCCTTAATGTGCTCACTGCCCTTGTTTATCCAGCATGTATAGGCATGTTGGCTGTCTTCCCAGTGTAAGGAGCAGGTGAACACTGACAGAGCTGTGGCATAAATAGCCAAGCTGATTTTCACAAATGTACATATAAGTTCTTTGGTCTCTGTCAGAGATCTTAAATCCCAGAAAATACTCCAATCAGCTGGTCTGATATTGTCCCCAACTATGCCTTCACTTGACAATAAAACAATTATTTGTCTTTGATAATCACTATGTTTATTTCTGCGTTGCAGTTGATACAAACATTGAAAATCGCTGGTCACAATACGCTTCATGATCCAGCTGCCAAATGACCACATGGATGCCTCTGAGGTATCCTGCAGATTAAGTCAGGATCCACAATAAAGGCACATATGGCCCACCAGCACAGGAGCTGTACTTGAAGGCTCATTGACTGAAAATTGCATGGCTGGCTTTGGGATGGAACTCAAGATGTGTTGAAATACCCCTTATCAAATTCAGCGAAATCCCCATAGCTGATGGTGACTGCTTTCCACGCACCATTACTATAGAAAAGGCTAAAAAGTAGCAAAACATATCAAAAGCCTTTATTCTTGCTATCTCCTACCTCTGTTATGAAAGCTATTTGCTCAGGCTCAACAAAAGGTAAGAAAAAAGAATCTATTTAGGTTATTTACTATAATGTTACCATAACTACTCTTTTGGTAGTCTGAACTTCCACTGATTTATTATGGATTTGGCAGTAGTATTTTTCCTGGTAAACATTTCCATGCTTAGCTATGTTTTGAAGCTTTTTTAGATTCTACTCTTTTAGGGTAATTCAAGTAATACCCCTTTTCAAAGCTATGTCTTGACAGCTTTCTATACCTTACAAACACGCTTTTTATTATCAGGTCCTTCTGCTCAGCTCTACTTATTATTTTCTAGATCTGCATTATTTGTGGTCTCTTACTTTCTGTTTGATTGAATTCATCTATTATTTCACATTGTTGTTCTTTTTATTTTTCTTCATGGCCAAAGAATTTCTCATAATATAGGGACCAAAAATTCTATGCAACACGAAGTAGATAAAGGATCACAAGAACAGAGGATGTTAAGAAACTAGCTTGAGATTTAGGAAAGCTGGTTCCCATGACGTCTCAGTTATATGCTTGTTATATAACTTTATTGAGGTACCTGCACTACTAAGATGCCTCTGACATCTTCAGACCGAGTCTAGCGATCCCCGAGGCTGTTTGCAGTGCAAGTGTACTTGGATATTCGGGTTCACAGCTTCAGATTAGCTTGAAGACCTTCCACAAGCTGAAGCTGAATTCTCAAATGAGGTGTTCCTGCAGCTGCCTCACTACAACAAACCAGTCCTGATCCTGCAGGGAGCACTCTGAGATAGGGACTGAATATATGGTGCAGGAACAACCAAAGTATAATACTCCTATACGTATCTACTGGAGAGGATCAACCTGTTCTCCCCTATTTTTATTGTCTTCACTGCATCTTATGTCATCTAAAACTTAAAAGAGTTTTCTGCTCTGATGTTAATTTGCTTGCCCTATTTTGCAAGAACTGCAAAAAAATCTGCCTCTCTGAAACAGAATCTTTAGAGAATTTTCATAACTGAGGAAATCTGACCCATGAAGTTTTTCATTTTCCTTAAAGTAACACAGCTAGCTGGGGACAGTGCTTTTCTCTAACATGAAATTAGTTATTTCAACTCTTGTTTTCGTCCTTAGAATTAGAATGAAATGGCAAAGTATCAAAACTCCTCCCTGCGCTGGAAGCTCATGAAACTTTTCTCTCAGAAACATTCTAATATTAGTTTTTATATTCATACCTGCTAACATATTGCAATCGAAAACCTCGTGGGAAAACTGGGATATCTGAAACAGAGAGATATGTGCATGTAAATAGACATGCACAGGAGTAATGGTTATTTGCCTGTCATTTCTGGCTGTCCAGCAGCTCAGTCTTAGTTACTATCACGGTTCCACTGGGAATGTGAACATCCGGGAAATGGACAAAAACATTCATTGGAGAGACACAGGATTTAAAAGAACATTAACCTAGCCTCAAAAGTGGGGGAACTGATCGATAAGAACATTCCCATTATAAAGGTTTCATTTCTTTATGATGCTTTCTTCTCAGTTTGATGCAAAACTGAATACCACAGGGGTTCATTACAATTCCGATTGCACTATGAGCTCCAAATATTGGGTAAGCTAAATCTCTCAAGATGTAGTCTGGTCTTGGAGTTTTAGTTATGCATTCAACCACAGGGGAAACCAAAGTGTTTTATGAGAGATTTAATTCAGTCAGTGATTACTTCTAGAAAACAGGGCTGTAAGTCATCCAAACCGAACATGCTGCAAGTCTCTCTAGGTGAGGCAGCAGGTGGGCAAGCCCTGAACACACCTGAAACATTTCTAAATTTCATTTTCACAAATCAAAATATCAAGAGTCAAATTTATTTGTTCCAAAATAAAATATTGTATTCAGAACTCCTTAAAACAAAATTGTTTTTTTCTGGCAAAATTAAAATTAAGACATGGAAATTTTTCCATTATAAAAATGTTTAGACAGAAATTTCCCAGTGAGCTTTGAAGTTTATTCCAAGAATAAGCTGTGATTTCAAATCACTATCCCTTTAGCCAACTTCTCTGCTGGTAACAACATTAAAAGGAGCATACTAACAGGTTACCTACTGTTGGACCTCATTCTGTCCATTCTAACAGTATTCAGTCATCAGGAAACTAATGAAGGGTAAGTATTAATGATTTTCTCCAGTCTTTACAGTTAACACTGCACCTAAAATTGGCTTAGTGAAGAAAAAGTGAGATATTTCTCATCTTGTATCTCCCTAGCGATGTAAACTGGCAGAAACATGCCTTAAATGTGTTACTGCTAAATATCCAAATCTTTGGATGCAAATTAGTCAGAGGTGACATGACAACCACTAAATCACTTGTCTTTAGAATACCACTGTATTGTAATGTGATGAGCTAACTACTAGCACGTGGATACTGTGAGTAAGAAATCAGTAGTATTATTTCCCTGGAATTATACCCATATTATCTCTGCTAAAGTCAGCATATTATTATACTGCAATTTCCAGAGTTCACTGTTAAAGTATTATAGTGGTAACTGTAGCAAAATAAGGTAGATTGTGGGCAATTCAATGGCTGTAACTGGGATTTGAGATGGGGGAACAATGTATGAATATCGATGGAAAGGGACAACAGGTGAAGATGGTGGTACAGAGAACTGAAGGCTAATGGAGGTAGTGAAAGCAGAATATATGTTTATGCAACAACATACAAGTCTGCAGCAACTCTCACTCTCTCACTGCAGTTAGTACCAAGTGGCTCCACAGAATTAGGTTCCACAGGAGGAAAACAGGAGGCAGAAAGTTAAGGGGAGAAGAGGTGGGAAATATGACAAGAGATGAAATAAGTGAGACCTGTTGTAGAAGAAGGAGGTAGAGAATATGGCTGGGCATCAAAGAAGAATTAATAAATGAAGAGCTGTAAGCTATAGAGGCCAGAGACATTTAATTCCTGACAATTCAAGACACTTTAGTTTTCCAAAAATTATTGCCTTCTCAACTTCGTAAATCCCACATCTACATTTCCTTTCATATTGCTATTACTGTTCTGAATAACAATGCCTTTTTATCCCTTAGAATAGGTAGCTGACTTCAGTGTCTGTTGCATAGTACACTGATTATCATTGTGTCATGATTATGGTAAGAGTCTGGTATGACTTATGTACAAAGAATACCTTTTTCCTCCAAAGATGGCTAGAGAACAATAAGGGAAACACATAGATGAGCATCCAGAGCTAGTACAAAAATTAGATACTTTCTATGCATCTTCAGTATTTGAGGTACACTACAGATAAGACTTTCTTGTGTGTAATTCTTTCAAACACTTGTACATTGTACCAGCTGGCCTAAAGTTCTATTTCTAATCTGCCTTTTAATCTTTACAAAACACTATATAGTATTACCATCTATTTTCAAGCAGTAGTTATACTTTAATCCATTCCTTTGCAAGAGAAAACAGCTGATTTACACAAATATTTATGCTCATATTTACAGCTATCTCCTGTTAGTGGCCTCCATTCCACGAGTTAATTGACACTAGAAATTAAGGGAATTGTCTGAACGTTAACAAATATTGAAGGCTTGTCTCAGAGGAAAACTGTTAAGATTCTGGAAGCCTTTAAGTCCTCTCTTTGTAAACGAGCAGGAGGCACTCTCATACTGAAAGTTCTCTCTGTTGTTTTTTAAAGTCAAGAGTTCAGTAAATACACACTAGAAGTCATTTTTTTCTGTTTGCTCACAAGAAAGAACTTGACTATATGAAACACTTAAAACATACACACAGATGTGCACAGACATCTTTCTTCTTAGCTTTCCCTCCCAAATAATTAAAAGCAAAATCAACAAAGTTGAGTTACAGAACATCATGGTTCTTTGATTTCTAATGAACAGACTGAATGTCCTTCAGGAGTGTTGCAAATTTCTTAACAAAATAAGCAAGAGAGAAGTACTTTGCTCCTCCTCATATTACTCTGTGGTAGAATTACTCTTTCATCTGTAGGGAAAGATTGGAGATGCCCAGGATCATTGTTTCTCTTAACTGTGAGAATAAAGGGCATTGGATTAAATTATCAGGCACTAGCCCAAAACAAACAAAAGGTACTTTTCACATAATGCATAGGTAAACTGTATAAATCATTGGTACAAAATATTGTGAATGATAGCATTTCACAGGGATCACTTCAAAAGTGATTATCTTTTCAGTAGAAGAGTAGGTCCTGCAGAACTAATCTTGCCCTTGCTAATCCTCCTACACCAAATATCCACTTTTGGCTATTTTGGAGTCAGGAAACTGGCCTAACTGCATTTTTCACTTGACTCAATACAGTCATTCTGATAATATTTTCTATGCTCACAAATCAGTGTGCAGCAAAGTTCTTTCAGTTTATGACACACATGGTCTTCTGATGATCATGACAAATACAGTATTGTTTAGCGCAGTTTATAAAAAGTGTGAGTAACCCTGAGAACACTAAGGATGAAAAGCACTACCAACCCATTCACTCCTAACATTACAATACTAATTCTAATAAAGTTTCAGAGCTAGCTATTTTTCATACAGATCATCTTCCTTTCGCCTGTTAAAAATGTCAACTCGTCCTCTCAGTTTCAGATGACCCCTTTAAGGTGTAATGAGAATATTACAAGACTTGGAAGGCGTGAATGCACTGCTTGTTGCTATGGTGTAATAAATGATCACTTCAGAACATTGCCACAGCATTCTTTTACCATGCATAATTTTGCACTTAACATTTACATCTTTAAATCTTAAAGTTCATTCAAATACATAATTTAATACAAGTGTTTTTCACCCATACAGTCTTTCTATTCGACTGAAAGAAACTGAAGAGTTCAGAAGAGACGTGCACATAATTTAACTCTTGGGTAATCATTCAGACTCACGGAAACTAAATGCAATCCTTTCACTTTAGCTAAGTTGTACACTCTTATGCCAGATATATCAGTGGCCAGGAACTTGTTCTGTGCATGCTCTTAAAAAAAGAAAAAAAAGTCATATTCCCAATGTTACAAGACAAAATTCTATGTTGTACTTTGTTCTCCAATTTATAAAAGTATAACTACCTTCACAGGAATCAGCTGAGGATCATGCTTGATTTATACTGTTGTAGCTGAAACACCATTTTTGACCTAGAAGTGTTTTATATTTTATTGTATTTTATCATCCATAAACATTTTTTGCTTCAGAAACTGTTGTTAACATGTTTTTGCACTCCTTTCTCATGCAAAGGCGCTTAAATTTGAGTACATCAAAGAAGAATCCATTCTAGTGCCAAGACAACTTGAAAAGGTAAGATATGGCCAAGAACTCTGAGATTTAAAAAAACGGTCACAAAAATACCCTCAAGGTTAACTTTACAAAAAACAAAATAAAGAGATTATCTTCGATCACTGAAAATTATCAATCACATGGAAACAAGCAGAGACACTTCTTAGGCCTCTAATATTACCAAACTAAAAAGTAAAAGGTAATCATATTCTTGCCAGATGCTTTTCTTAATTATTTACTCCTTAATAAATTTTAACTGACTCCATGATGCACATATATTAATCTGAATTTACTGATATACAGAGATATAACTTAGAACAGTTTTATTTACTGTCCTTTTCATTCCTGTGAAATCCTTGTAAAAGACTGAACCTTGTGGGAGGGACTTTGAAGCATTTTCCTTATTCATAACTGGACACATTACTTGACAGTTTTGTCCCCAAAATCTCAGCATCAGGTTGCTTTGCAGTCCTTGCCGGTTCTGGATATCAACAGACATGGCTGTGAATGGAAATCTTCTGCATGATTAGGAGGTGAGATGACTGTGCCCCTTTCCCTGTGTTTGCGTTTAGCTGTTGTGATATAGCCATCTGTCATACAGTAATGAGTTGTTAGGCAGCTTGCTGTAGTTCTGTTTGTAGGCATGAAGGCAATGTTCTTAAAGCAATGCAATTTGTTCTGAGTGTAGCCGTTCATGCTAGCAACCCAAGCCCGCTATCATATTTCTGTTCACTTTGAAGGCTCATTGTGAGATCTTTCAGGAATCTGAAGATCTGCACCTTCAGACCTCTCTTTGGGTCTGGTTTAAGCTGTCACTGAGATTATCTCATCCTGTGAAATCTTCACTGCTGAAGATACATTTAAATGGAACAGAAAAATCATCTGTCTCAGGAATAAATCTCATGTGTATTCAAAAGACAACTTTCTTAGTGGCTATCTACAAGTCAGCAAGTTATTTAGGGGACAGATTGTAGGATGACCACAAAGTTATTGCACAAATTTTATTTGTTTCCTACAATGTTGCCACACCTAGAAACTTCCAAAGCAAAATCAAACACGCTTACGCTCTCTGGAGAGAATTAAACTGTAATTTATATACAAAACAAATATGGATGGCATCAGACACCTCTCTGAAGAAGGTAACTGAAGAATTCAGACAAAACGAAGCAAATCTGATGACCTGCTCTGGGATGAAAATATTTATGTTTTGAATACTTATAAATTTATATTTGAATAGGTTATGAAATTACATGAAATTGGTTGTTTTGATTAACTTAAAACACCTATAACTAGAATCTCTTTCCATAAGGAAAAGAAGCTACCTAGTATATAGTTTTATAGAGACATGTAGATAAACATCTGCACATGTCTCTTGGAAGCATCTGGAAAAGTAGAGGAATCGTGGGAAAGATGATCCATATGAAAACAAACCATGTGTTGCTTTCTCTTCATGATGAAATCAGCCAGCCCTAAAACAAACAGTTGCAGACAGCCTACAGGGCATAATTTAAAGCTGAACCGTCCCAGTTTGTATAATCCTATTTTTTCCCCCTCAGTTTTGCAAGGTTTCACAGGGGTGAGGTGTTTAGAGAGTTGAGAGGAAGAATGGAATGCCTAAGTGTTTTTACCAACTTCAGTTTCAGAAATAAAACCAGTCTGCTAAACAATCTTTCTTTTACTATATGTTTTACATTGATCTTTCTATTTGCTTCATATTCTAGGAAAGCATTTTGTTTCTTACTGACTTAAAGACTGTTGTGGAAAAGAAGATGGAGGAAGGCCAAAAAATTACCAAAGTATTTCCACATCAAATGGAAAAATATGTTTTGTCCTAGAGTATTAGATAAGTGCATAAGGCAATGTAGATCTCTGACTCCTTTCATTTTTGTTGTTGTTGCTGTTGTTCCAGAAGAGCCTGAAGTTTCTGTTCCAGGCAAATAAAGTGTATGAGAGTATGAGTGCAGTGATACTACATTTATTGTACTCATAGAAAACAGAGTTGAAATACATACAAGAGAATTAAACAAAATAGTTTGATTTTCCTTAGACCTATTAGCAAATCTGTTCATCATACATAAAGCCAACTCCTTTGACTTGTTTCTCTTAACCTTTGTGAGAAGCAGATACATATTTATGAATCAATATGTTTATATGGGAGATGTAAGGCAAACATTGCAAAAAACCTCTCTAACTAGATTAGATTGTCTAGAAAAAAACATGGCATTCTATCACTGTGGTTTTTTTTAAGAATGCATTATCTAGAATTAAAGTAATTCCTTCACAGATATTTGACTAAGCAGAGCTTAATGTAGTTTAAATGACCTCCCTCGGTTATTTTAGACCGGTGACATGGGTAAGGAAACTATTTCTTACTACTTCTTAGTTGTGAACTGTAAGGATCTGGTGGAAACCCAATCACTCGTACTGTGCGAGCTTGATTAATTTGCAGTATTGAAGTTTTCCCCACTTCTTTGGCTTCAGGGACATGTTATATTTGCACGTTTCAGATTTCAGACCTAACTTACAGTAGAATGAGTGATGTGTGCATCATGAAGCCTCAGTACATTTTAAACTACCTCTGGTGTAGACTTTGTTCATAGATATTGGCTGTATTGGTTGCCAAATTATAACAGAAAAACTTCCAGTTGAAGCAGCAAGAAAAGTGACTGAGAATGGTAAGCTATCAGCAGAGCATTGTGATATATTCATAATATACTATAAAGTATCTATGTTCTTAAAATCAGGATAATTAAAGCTTTGATAAAACCTATCTTTCAAAATGTAATGACAATTTTTCTATTGAATCGTGTTCAAATTGTGTTAGAAGACATATACAATTCAAATACCTTCACTTTGATTCCTTTTTTTTTCTTTCAAATAGGGTCCCTAGGTTGTGATATGCGTTTATAGTGCTGGAAAGGATATCTTTAAAGATTTCTAACTACAGTATTAGTGAAATGAGAATAAAGCCACAAATAATCCATGCCTCATCTTCTACTCAAGTTTTTATTAAGTAATAATGTGAAAATGTGTAAGATTTTTTTTTTTTTTGCTGTTGAAAAAACTTTGTATGCACTGTGAACTGATCATGTCTTTTTATACAAATGCAACCTGGAACATTTATCAAATTCTTATGCTTTCTATACTAATGCCTCAAATAGGTACTGAATGTACTTATATTTCTTAGTCTGCAGTGAATTCTATATAACTCTCTACTGTTGCATGAAGTCTGAAGCCTCTTACAGCCTGAATATTTAAGAAAGGATCTATATCCTGTGACTGTCCCCAAGTATGATTCTTTGGACCTCAAGCCAAGAAGGACTGACTATGTATCCCATGGGAACCTCTCAAGGAATCAAAACTTTATAATGATCTCTATATTTTGGAAGCTTTTCATGTGTAAGGTCTCTAACATCTTGGATGGATATCCAAGGATCATCCTTCTGCGGAAGGCTTTATTTTTACATAGACATTAGGATGCTATACTAAATATTTTGGCTAATCAGTCAATATGATTATTTTTTAAAGTGCCATCAAAATAATTAAAAATGACTTAATACTTTCTTCTTATTATTATAATATTAATTACTATGAATACCTCAAATATTCATGGCTGTGCATCCTTTACATGTCTTTGAGAAAATAACAGATTCCTCTAAAAGAAGGGGGTAGTAATTTTTGCTAGAATTTTCTTTTAGAGCTTACATGAGATGAATGACAGCTTCTGAGCATGCTGTTGACATTGATGATCCCAGCTATTTTCTTAGAAATTTGTTGAAAGATTCAAGTCACTCACATTACCCTTCAGATGGTGTAACTTTAGTTTGATTTCATGCAGATATTAAAGCGAAGAATTGTATAATACCTACATAATTACACATGAATTTCATTTACATGAAGTCACAGTGCTATTGGTTTTGCCATTAATGTCCAATATACATGTTGTGGGAAATTGTATCATAAAAATCAAACTGAAAATGTGATTTTTATATTCACAGTGGGCTGTCTCTTCCATTGTTATTATAGAAGGCATATTTTTATATTAAGGAGACAATTAAGAGTCAATTCAATCAACATTATTAAGATAAGCTGTATTTTGTTGTAACTCAAAGATGTATAAGAATGTAACCATTGTCATATACTTTTACGTCTCACTGCTCAGATAAAAAATAAATTTCTTTCTGTACTTCTTCTATAGTCTTAAGGTAACCTTTATTATAAGAGAAAAATCCCAGATCTGCTGGGATGATCTGCTGGGTTCTCCCACTGTAAACGCAGGCGGATCTTCGCCGTCACAAAACTGCTTTGCTTTGATTATTCCAAAAACCTAGCCAATCCCTAAAAGAGATATCAAATTCAAAGGGAAAAGAGCAACTTGGTGGAAATGGAAATTCCCTTGCTGTTAAATACAGAGTGGGATATTGCAGGAAGCACCATTAAGAAGGTGCATATAGGATGAGAGTCATTTCACCCATCATGGGCAAAGTGGACTCTGGGAACTTCACTTATCCGCCAGTACATTAAGCTTTTAATAACCAAGGTGGGTATCGAGGCACAAAGAAGGCATAAACAATTACACAAACAGTTCGGGCAATGCCTTTCCTCCCCGCTTCTCCGGGCTCAGCTTCGGTCTAGTCGCCCTCCTGCCTGCTCTGGCGTGTCCCTGCCCCTGGGTTTTGTGGCCAGGGACAGTGCGGACCCCGGGGAGGCGCGGGGCAGCCCCGGAGGCTGGGGTCAGCATGCAGCGGTCGCTCTCCGCCTTCCTGCCCCTCACACGCTTTTCTCCTCACGCCCCGGCCGGCAGTGCCCAGGGGCCGCGGTCCCCTCGGGGCGTCCCTGTCCCTGTCCGCGCCCCTGCCCCGCCGCGGCAGTCCCCACAGAGGCGGCCCTGCCGTGACCCCTCCTCCCATCTCCTCACGCCTTTCCTTCTGCGTCCCCTCCCGCCGCCCATTGCGTTTTGGGGCGGCCACGGGTGGTTGGGGGACGGTTTCCCACCTTCCACGGCTGGCCGGAACCGGCTGCGACTGGTGCGGGGTGGCTCACGACCCCTGGCCGGGCGGGCGCAGGTCACCGTGCAGTCCCTGATGAGAAAGAGGATTCAAACAGCATTGGGGATCGTCGAGCTCGTTTAAGCATCAGAAAATCCAGACGTTTGGTGTTGGTGTTGGCCAGGGAATAGATCGGCCAGACCTACACGTGGCGGCTTTGGGTGCCGGCTGTGTGCCCATCCCTTACGTCCGCGCCAAAACCAGGCAGCTGATGCCCATCGCTCACCCAATTAATGTTTGGGAGAGGAGGTCACTTCTTCGCTGCACGCAGCCTTCGGTGCAAAGATTAAGCCTATTTTAATAGAACACTCTGTAGATATGTGCAATGCTGTTGATTTTTTTATATTCAGAATAATGTAACATAATATTTAATGCATGAATTTACACGAATTCTGTATAATAAGATATTTCAGCCGGTCATGGTTTTATTCTTGCTGTTAAACTGCAGGTAAGTGCAGTCAGAAACTGTTTTGAAACCCACTGGGTTTCCCCACCCAGTGTTTTTGCATTTGGAAGACCAAGTTGTCTTTGGGTGTCAGATGCCATTTCAAAAAAACAAACAAAAACAAACAAACAAACAAAAAAAAACCCTTTGATTTTTTTTCTCTCATAAAACTTTACAATTTTAAATTTAGGAAAAAGAAAGATCTGCAGCCCATGGAAGTTTCATTCCTTGGCACTTGCAACTATTTGTTTCTCTCTTTTCCCATTTTTTTTTAATATAAAATATGATTGACTCTATAACCTGCTTTGAGATGCTCCCAATAATACTGTATTTTATAGCCCTCTCTGTTAAGCCAAGATAATGATGATTTTAATGTATGAAAATAAATCACACTCCATGTGTGCTGTTTGTGACATTAGGAAAAGTTCTTTAATAATCACAGTAGTAGATTTTTTACCTTTGTAACAGTAGCAAATTAAACTTGAGTGGAAGCTACTCTAAGCTCAGTCATCAGCCTATTGCAAGGAATTGTGGCAAAAAGAACAGGTATCAGCTTGGAGTCTCTCAAGAGATCTCCAGATGCCTGCACTGCTTAGCCATAAAGGATTGGATTTAGGTTTTTTTGGCACTCTCAGTGTAACATCCTCTGGGTTTTATTCATCAGATCTTTCCTAACATTTTGAGGAGTTTTCCCATATAATTTGACTGTGAGTGGAAGTGTTCTTGAATTATTAACGTGTTGCTCTTTTTGAACAGCAAGTTCTAGTTCACTCTAGGTTAACATTACCCCAAGAGTAATAAAAAAAAGTAATTATTAGATTATTAGTTTAATGAAGCCTTTGTTTTTCATGCAATCTGTTATAATTTCCAGAACAAAGCCATAGATTTGACACTTAATTTTAAGATGAAAAAAAAAATACTGTAGGAAGTATAAATGCCAGAGGCTTTATAACATTTAACATTTTTTTATTAGCATTATATTTAGATGAAAGACGTTTACAACTCAGTAAGGCTTTATAAGGAAATTTATACAGTTTGATGTTTGATAGCATAGCCATAGCTACAAGTACGATGAACTGCAGTTTAGGCACACTGATTGTTTGCAGTAGGAGTGTGAAGAGGGATCTACAGATGAATTGATTCAGAGCTCCATGCTGTGACTTATACATTAATCATGAAGCATCATGCTTATGCAAATGTGTAGAAGCCTAATTAGGCATACAGCATAGAACATTGGGAATAAGGTTTTGTGCTATTGGGCCTCTGAAATATACTCCTTGGCCAAATTTTCAAAAGCAAAGCAGGTCTGAGATGCCTTTTTACTTTTGAAAACAGGTGTACAATTGTCATCTTGGTGCTTATTTCATGCTTTCAATCTTAAAAAAACGCTTTATCTCAGTTGGTATGATTTTTTTCTAGTCACTGAAGAGTAGCAGTGGAAATTCTGAATCACTGACAAGGAAATAAAATGTTCATTCAGAGCACAACGTGCTAAGAATGTTGAGAATCCTTCAATATTTGGAAATTTTTTGCTGTGTGTTTTGAGCATTCTATCTTCTGCAAAATATTGAGGCCTAATTTGGCATTTCTTCCTTCTTGCTAAACATGTGATTAATCAAAATGTTCTGATTTGCATTCTGAAAATCCAATATCTTAAATGCAAATAAGCAGAATACTAAGCACACCACTTTAGAACAGCAGGTTTCATTACACAAATTAATTCCTATTCTTGTCCAGAAGTTGCTCTTTAACAAAATTACTAGTGCGTGTTTTCTTCTTCAATGCATTTTTGTCAGGTTTTCTTCACGTTTATTAATAGGATTTGGGAAAAATAAAACTGTAATTTGTTTACCTTTTTGAAACTGTACTCTATAAAAAATAGTACTTATTTACTGATGTCACTGGTGATTAGGTAAGCTCAAGTACAAGCTCTTTTATGATGAAGCATTTTTGGAATAATGTACATTTCACTAAATAAACTCATTGTGTTTTTGACATTTCTGGCATTTGGTCTACGCATTCCTCACTTGTTCACAGGTTAGTGTGTAGATCAAACTGCTTATGTACATAGTAGCAATACGTGTGGTGCAGTTTATGTGTGCAAGATGAACAAAATTCTCTGACAGCCAAAATAAATGCCTGGAGACTCTCATGAAAAGAGAAAAATTACATCATGACCTTTTAACAAAGGTGCCAATACACTTCAAAATATCTCAAGATGCCCCCCGGTGCGACAGGTCATGATTCACTGAGATTCTAGTGGAAATCCGAGTTCAGCTGCACTGGAGCATCAAATGGAAACTGAACAGTGCAAATTTTGTGTAGAAGGCAAAAGAGTTGCTCCTGCTCTCCCTTAAAAGTTGTGTGTATGTGTGTGTGTGTGTCTGAGAGAGAGAGAAAGAACAAGTGAGTGAAAGAGAGACATTGTGATTTTAAATTGGAGAGGACACATCATCATCTGAATATCACGTCACATGGATGATGAGAAGACTGATAGTCTTATTTCTTCTTGTCCAGCAGGGGATTACTGGAACCCATTACAAGGAAGAATAGGTTCTGTCTTGCTGTATTTTCTTGGGCATGTGAGCACTTTTCCTGAAGACTCTTGTGTTCTGGGAATTTATATTAAGAAAATGAGATGTTTTTATTATTAAGGATTAATACAGGGACTTTATAGGAGGTTACAAATTCATATTGCAAACTCTTCCTTTCCAAAGTAACTCCTGAAGAGCAAGATGAGGAGAATGCAGGCATCACAAAGTTAGGCAGCCTTCCCATTCCCTACCATAATATAAAAAAGTACGGATAAAATCCCAGAGTTTTGAAATCTATAAAATAATTTCTGTCATCTCAGTACTTTATCTTAGATACTCAGTCACCTAAGTAACTAAATTAGATTTTCCACTTGGTAACAAGATTAGCTTTGTAAAATCTGTTTACTGTAATAGTCAAAGAGAACTAGAAGGGAATTCTGAAGTGAAGCGAACATCTTTGTTCATACATGAGCATCCAGTTATTCCAATATTATTGTTCTAGTTAGGTCCAAACAGCCAAAAGCCAAAACAACAAACAAACAATAAGTCCAAAACCAATTCTGTCATTTCACTTCAAAACATTTGAGAGTTAACAAATCTGTAAGCATTTTTCAAGTTCTGATAGTTACCAAAATGAGCACATCAAGCATCCATCTTTTTTTTTTTTTTTTTTTTTTTTTTTTGAGGTGGGGGGAGGGGGGGCCTTTTATATGTTCCACATCAGGAAGATTGAGTGAAACTTAAATTTAAGAGATGTTGAAATAAGTACATCATCACATGTACAACTTCTTCATATATTTCTTCCACACACAGACTCTGTGTTTAATTTTGGGAAAAAATCAATAAAGGAGAAATGTGAAAAAATAAAGTGGTCTCTTTGAATCTTAATGCACTATATTACACATGTCAAATATTTGAGGAGACAGATATATTTTTTCAGAATATTCTTTAAAAAATAGAAAAAAATAATGTTGGTAGGATTAGTCACTTGACAGAAATTAAAGATGAAGAGAAGATGTATAGCCAGTGCTAGCAGAGAGCAGAACAGAGCTGTAACTTTTAAAAGACCTTGTACAACCATCCACCAATCACAGAATCATAGAATGGTAAGGTTGGCACCCTCCAGGAAATCTTAAAAAAGCTTCCAAAAAAAAAAAAAAAAAAAAAAAAAAAAAAAAAAAGGAAAAAGAAAAAATCTTATCAGTACCTTCTTTAAAAAATCTTCTATATCTTTGTTGGTTTTTGTGGGTTTTAGTCACAGTCTCTTAAAAATAATATCTTTGCTACACAGCTGCTTTTGGAATAAAATCCTGCTCATTCATTTTTGAAAACACATGACATTATTAGAGGTCAATGGCTATGTACATGGTGGTCAACATTTTTGAGTTATGAACCATTTGATGCTCATAACCCTAAACAGCTATTCTGAAATCCTTCATTTTCTTAATTAATTATGTTTATTTCACTCACCATCTTCTGCTATGGCTGTTACTACAGTGCCCAAGATTGTCTCTTCACTCCTCATCCTCCCATAAAAGTTTTTGTTGAAGTAAAACATTCGCTGATCTCCTCTAGCACCTGAGGGCAGGCAGTGTTGGTAGCTGTCAGGGCCTCTGGCCCCTTGGTGTAGGTCTGAATCTGGATGAGGGAAGAGAAGAACCTCTGTAAAACACGCAGAAGAAATAACATATAAATACATCTCTTGCTTCAGCTCTTGCATTTGGGGTGTAAAGTAGGAACTATATATAGTAAGGTTGTCTGAAGCACAGTGAGCTTCCAGATGCTATGGAGAGTAGTGAAGCAAGCAAGCGGCTTCCACAAAGACAATTATTATTTGTAAATCAGCACAGTGAAATTTTGCATTTTCTCTGTGCAAAGTAAACCATACTTTCCTCTTGCCATTGAAGGATGAGCAGGGAATATTGTGTTGAAATTCTTGGGATTTATTCCACAGCACTAGAGAATACAGAGTATTTTTAATTGAACAGAACAATATTAAAATAGTGGAGTAACAAAACAAGTAATAATAACTACAGTGAAAAATATTATTGCAAATCTTTTTCTTTCAGAACAAAGAATAAGGAAACTCTTTGGCTTCACAGGCCTGACAGTTATAGTGAATTTAACTCCAATCACTTAAATAATAAAACCAAAATACTTATGGAAAAACTTGACTTTTTGGGTAACAGTTTGATTTGGTTCTTTTCAACATTTTGAGTAACACATAATCAGTATCTCGGATTAATACGACTGCTAGAATTTTCAAAGATAAAAGTCCTTTTTCCAGGCTTTGAAAGAACAAAATGGAGAACTAAAATAATATTTTAAAATAATTCTTAAATAACTTTTCTTCCTTTTTATATGGAATATTGGGGAAAATAAATAGAAATTCTGACGAAAATGTCTTCTTATGGTCCGATAAACTCTTTGTGAAATGTACCATACTCTTTGTACAGGTATAATCATTACAAAATTTTATAAATTTGTGTTTTTGTGAACAAGGCTAGAATATCTGAGAAAAATTCTCTTTTGAATTAATCTCAAATATATTATTTTAATGTCAGCTGAAGAAAGTCTCAACTTTTCTTACTGTAGAAAAATAAATTTCAAATCATAAACACTATTCCTAACTGAAGATTACCAGAGGTAGTGCTTTTGCAAGAAGCTTTCAGTGCTATCTTGTTTGCTGAGGCTGTTATGGTTTTATCTTAAAAGAGGGTTTGCGTGTTCCCTGACCATTACAACAGTTTTGCTGAGATCTCTTTTCCTGCCAGTCCTTTCATCATGTTGAAATGATCTTGGCTCTTCCAACTTTAATGTGGAATACAGCTCCTTCTATAAAGCTAACTTGAATTGTGCCTGACATCTGGGCTTCAATATTCATGACATATATACATGCATACATACATATATACAAATATATATATATACACACACTCATCCAAAAGCTAACAATAGCTAAACTAAGATAGTCACTTGACAATGAAGCAGCACCTACTAGTTTACTGCAGACGGGAACAGATTTCTTGAAGCAGAATGACAGTGTGTAAAAGTTTTATGAGTTTCAAAGCATGTTTTCTTCTGGAATGTATGGCCAAGTCCTCCCATTCATATCTGTGTTCTTTAACAATATTTGTATTTATTCTACTTTATTTATTTTCTTAAAGCCAATTTCAAAAAAGCAATATATGATTTAATATTGACAATGTTCCTATTATCTCTTTCAAAAGGTTATATTCTCAAGCACCACTGATTTTTGAAGCACCACGCCACTTTAAATAATGAGGTTCAAATACCCTCATGGCAAGGAGGACTTTGCAGAAAGTTCAGATATTAATAGACCTAGAGACCAGTCTCTCAGATTTTTCTCTATATATCTCTGGAAAGGAGACACATGGAATATAAGGCCATAACAATTTTATGCTCACAAGAATGATCAGAAACTTCAAAGTGAAATCACAAAGTTTAGCTTTACCCTGGGGCAAGATAGTTTTCCCAAGCTTCTGTATGCAAATGAAGAGTGATAGTTGCTTTATATATCAATTTGGAGCATGAATTCGTCATCTAATCCTTAATTCCACTTTCATCTTCATCCCCTGTAGTCTGCATCAACCAACCATTGAACCCCCAGTCTCTGAAGCTGCTGTTGAATTCTCCCACCTATCAAAATGTCCACTGACTTCATCCAGCTTGTGTTTTACAAAGCTATTTCTGATCTTCTGATGTTCTTCCTTATACCTTTCTCCATCCACAGGATTCTTTCCCTGTAAAATTCATTTTCTCATTCCTGCCAAGAAGCCCTGAGCTTGTGTGAATCTCTGTAGTCATTCCTTCCATACATCTGCTTGTACCATCAGTTTGCTGATAAAGGGAACATACCCGTTCACTAGAGTAATTTTTAGCCATATTCCTTACCTTCTCAAAGACTGTAACATCATCCTTGTTTGTCAAGGAACAAACATCACAAATTGAGCGAATGACTTCCCAGAGAGATCTGTTCTTTGGCTTCAGAGCAGCAAGGTAGTGTTCTAAGCCAGAAACATCATTAATAAGAAAATGCAGAAAATCTCCTTGTTCATTTAATCAATACAATTTTACTTTTCAGTTTTCTAAAAGGCATCAAAAATGGTGGGTACTTTTTCAGACTAAGCCCTCTGAGATAGTGAGAAAATTAATTTGCTAATGCCTACAAATTGTTTGCTAAGAATGAATTCCCATGAAGTCTATTTTGCAAATATGTTCAAACTGTTTGCGTAACAGCGAATGGAGCTGACATTTTAATTTGTTTAGAAAGCCATGCACAATGTTTGCTCATTTGTGACTAATTTCTAAAACCTTGGCATACTTTTGAAACATATTAGTTCAACTTTTACAAAACTCTGCCTGAATGACTTTTGCAGAATTAGGTTACTGAAACTTGCCGATGACTGTCCTTATGGGTCAAGGTTCGCTGTGTGTGAATGTGTAATTGCTGATTGCCGTAAGTGCTGAGAGTTAAACATGTACACTGGGAGGAAAAGAGATTCCTTACCAGGTGAAAAGGTGAAACGAACAGTGTAACACTTGGACACTTAGTAAACTCTTGGTTTTACTGATATGAAAATTTTCTTATTTATTGTTTAGTGGCTTCTTTTTTAAAATCTATTCATACATTTCTAGAAGAAAGGTTTAATCTCCATGTTCTGCTACGGATAGGAAGTGATTTTAGTGATTCAGGACATGGTGCTCATCTCCCTGGAAGGTTACACTGAATTGAGCCTATCTCACAGTTACGATGACTTAGGTATGAATTTGGAAGCCAAGTGTCTTCACATTTCTTTCTTGAGGTAACCTGTGCCCTCACATTTTGTGATGCATGTTAAAAATGGATATAAACCAGAGCTGTTTAATTTTATGCATTTTATTAAGGATAGCAAGGAAACATAAACCTATCTATTTTAATGTGAAGTTACTATTATTTCACTAAACTAATGCTAATGGAAAAATGTAATGATCAAAGTCTTTATATCTTGCATCTATAAAGCAATAGATTCAGAGATTAAAGCTCCAAATTATTACAGTTGGTAAGCAAATCAAATTATTAAGTTAAGTCTAAAAGTAATTGCTTTGTTTCAGTTTTGAGAGATTTTAAGGAAGAGCCTACTTGTTTCCATTTGGTTTGTGGGAGATCTATCTTGCTCAGAAAATATGCGTGCGACCTTATGAAGCTTTTATGTTTACCTTTTCTCGGCTAGAGAAGTTCTCATTGTCTCAGCTCTAAATCTGATCAAGAGGTTTGCAAACAATTAAACAGTGTGGACAATCACATGTCATTGCTTGAGCCTGTATCATGCATTCTGTTTATTTTAACTGTAAATGTTAACGGTTTTTAGAATTCACTATACTCTGGACAAGTGCATGCAGCCTGCAGATGTACACATGTGTACACGTAGATTAGAGACATGTTTAGAGCCATCTGTATTTATTTCTGTATTACTAATGCCAAGGATTCAAAATCTGTTATCTCCATCATATCTGAAAATGTGAAATTGGCTTAAAATAATGCAGTTTTAATTTAAATAGTTTTTTCTATCATGTTTTAGCATTTCCAAGGTTCATATTCTCACACTTCAGTGCTAACCAGCATATCAGTAAAGTATGTTTTTAAATGGAACTAGTCATACAGTCATTCATCTTGAGTAACCAAAGCTTTAACAAAACTACTAATTATTGCAAAATGTGCAGGAAAATTATAGGAGGTCAAATACAACACAGTGGAAGTTTAACTCCCATAAACAGGCATTTTTTTCACAGATTCATAGAGTTTAAGTCCAAAAGTGGCAGTTAAATCATCTTATCTAACCTCCTGTGAGTCACAGGACATTAAATTCCACACAATTGCCCCTAGAGCGAGCCCAACGACTTGTATTTGACTGCAGTATAACTCTTCTTAGTTGTGTTTAGCTAACAGATTTTCCAGAAGATAGCCAGTGCTGTCTGGAAGATAAGAGAAGATGGAGAATCCACTGTGTTCCCAGATGGTTTGTTCCAAAGGTTAATCACCGTCCTTGTTTGAATGTGTGCCTTTCTTCTAACTGGACTTCATCAAGCTTTTGCTTCCAACTATTGTGTTCTTCCTATGCTTTCTTCTGGTAGATTAAAAATCCCTTTATTTGCTAGTAGTGTCTCCCTGTGAAAAACTTATATCTTTTAATCCAACCAACTTCCAGTCCTCCTTTCTGATGAGCTGAACAGAATCAGACATTTCAGTTCTCTTTCAGCTGGGTATATTCTTCAATTGTCAAAAAATTCACATCAAGATCTTTTCTTGACTTCTGAATTTTCCATTTTTTTTTCCTCAAATAATAAATATCATACTATCAATATATAAGACCAGTACATCTCAGTGATAGCCTGCTTGACTCACTACTGATTCAGTGCTGGATTTATGCTATCTAACTGCAGGTTTAATTTGAAATACATGTCTAGTCTCAGCAGGTTGTCTATAGTTAGTGGAGAGAGTCTGGTATCTTCTAAAGGCAATTCATCTTGTTAAAAAATAGATGCTACAAAATGGCTGAATTACTAGCAGAAGAAAGACACCAGTTTCCACTTACTGATTATAGAAGAAAATTAGACAATTTGCAGAGACTAGACAGATTTTTTAATAGCTGAAGATCAGCAATATGAGTCCCATTCGTATGGTCAGATAAAGATTCAGGAATTTCAAGGATTAGCTAGCCTAGCCCAAGGCTAAGTTACCAGTAGGGTGCCACAAAAGACTTAGTCACTAAAGAATGCTAACAAAATCTCTAAAGTTGATATGCCTCACATATATCTAGTCAGAGCTAGTCAGTGATCATAAAAGATCATTTAAAGACTCAGATCTTGACTACAAGGCATCATATGTGAAAATCTGAGAAGATGCCAGAAATCTGATAAATCTTTCCAGAATATTTTCCTTAAGCTAAATGATTATAATTTTTGTTTCTAAGATGCCACTCCAAATCTGTTTTCCTGAAAACAGGTTTATAGGTACAGGTTATATGTGGGTCATTTTATTATAAAGTGTCCTTGGTTCTCTGGCTAGAACAACTAGCCAGGAAAAGGAAGATTCAGGTTCAGCTTCTTTTTGTCTCTGCTACCACACCATCCTTTTTTTTTCAGTCTAGAAAATATAGCTGTCTTTCTTTGTGTCTTTTCCTTCCATGACTAGGAAACCTGAATTTGATTTGATATGATTTCATAATACCAAGCTTTAGCTAGATTAGCAATGAATGTTCTCACCCAAGATGCACCAACTCAATATCCCCATAATTTCAGCAGTTACTTATCCCATTAAAGGTAAAATTTCTGATGCAGCTGAGCCCAGAGAAAAAGAAATAGGATGAGGACGATGGCCAAGGTGGTGCTGTGGCCACCTATGAAGTGCTAGTGATAAGGTGTACAGATGCACAGTTTACAGTTTCCCTTTATTTATCAAGAGACCTTGGATCATGACTCGGTCCATTAGAAAAATAGTGAGAATCGTTGTTTCAGAACAGTCTGCCTTTCCTGCAAGGAACCCTGTCCTCATTGCCTCTCCCATCCAACTTCTCCTTCCCAAATCCATCAGTGCCCTGGCTCCCACGCATTTTTCTTATCTGTAAGGAAAGTTAACGCTGCTGGGCAGCCAACTGTCTAGGGTTACAAATTACAGCAGCATATTTATTCTAACCAGAGGGCACCTGCACTAGACAGATCACTCATCATATGCCTTGACAGGGCTGTTTCTCAGAGGTGACTTTCTGTTTCAATCTAGTGTTGAACACTTGTAACACTCAGTGTAACAGAGGGTGCATCCTTTAAGTGTGTCTTGCTGCTTTTTCATTTCCATTTTTGTATACATTTGATGCTGTTATGTTGTTCATTGAAAGAGGTGTCAGCCCTCTTTCTATATGAAAATATTAGTATCCGTAATTTAATCAGACAGGATCAGTAAACAAAAGACTTTTTTTTAGTTTGTTTTACTTTCCTGAATCCTAGGCCTCAGGGTAAATATTCCTATGTTGAAGTCAAATCATTCTACTCTGAGATCAGATTTGTCTACTTGTATTTAGGTTATCTTGTGTCTTAACACTTCACCGTGTTCTGGTGATGAAGGAAGAAGAACAAAGCTGTCAAGTCTTAATAGAAAAGTTTGCCCTCAAGAGAATATAATTTCTCTTGAAACTGTCCACAATTAATTGAAATAGTGCAAGGATTGTTCTGTGTTTAAAATGTCTCTAAAATTATTTCTAGCTTTTTACAGTGAAATCACAGATTAGTAGTAAACATTAACTGACTCCATTTGCAAAAAATATATAAAATATATAAAATACCCCTTGTTTGTCCTTTCTCTTCATGCATATTTCCAGACCATTGGTTTTGATTTCTTTTCTAACAGTAATAATGTCTAGCATGGCACAAGTTAGACCAACACATTCTTATATTCAGGATATACTTGGAAGTGTTTAGATTATTTTTTTCCTAACATGTTATCATAGGTGCTCTGCATTTTAAGTGAATTTTTGGGGGAACTGGATCATTGCAGAATATTTCAGTGACCTTTCAGATGTGCAGCTTGCAAAGTCCCTGAAGTGATGCAGCAATAGCCGTTGCACTGCTACAAATCTGCTTTGCATTTATAATGCTATTTGTGCACACAATGCCTTTGAACTGCTGTCAAATATACCTCCAGTTTTCTAGAATGCCTCTTAAATCAGAAGTGTCCCACAGTCATGTAGCAGTTACATAATTTTTTTTCTTGCTGTACTAAGTTAGTTGACTCTTAAAACATTGATTTAGGCCCTTAGGGCTAGACACTGATCTGACCCATGATGTTGAAAACTGAATTATAGATAAGCACTCCTCCATACTTGAAGAGAACAGCTTGTATGTACAAAGAAAAGTTGGTGACCTATCCATTTTCAGATAGAAAATTTTACTTCTTATCACTGCAAAGCACTCTTAGACTAGTATAATACTTAAGGCACTTTAAGTAGTGCTTTGTTAGCAACAAAAATATTTGAGCAGGCTGCCTTGTAAGGAATCTAAAATTGTGGTTTATGCAATTTATCATATAATTATTAACAATACTGTGTTTCAGTTCAGAAAATGATATCTTTTATTCTAGAAAATGAAACTGCTAGTCTTCAAAAAAAAAGTTTCTTTGTCTTTCTAAATTTCCAATAACTGCAGGTACTTTGAAGAATGCAAATAGAAAGATCCAAGAGAATACTGTAATGGAATATTGATAATATTCTTTTAAAGTGAAGTGCCTTGGCATACTTACTCATTTACAATATGCCTGAATGTGGTTAATATAGTTATTAATATTTTATTAGCACTATTCAAAATCAAAAAATATAAAGTATGTTTTAGGTAAGATAGGAATATCAATTTCAGTACAAAAATATGTAGATAATGTCATAACGTGGACATTGAAAATAAGTCATTAGCATAATGAGATGTAACTGCCTCATATACTTTTACAGTTGATTGTAAAGTAAGGAGACATTAGGAATATGAAACAAAGGGAATCAAAGGACAAATTTTAATGATATCAGCAAAAAGGTTGGAAATTATTATATGAGGCCAAAAGATTCCCGGTCATCAAAGCACAAAAAACCATAAACCTCCATTATGAAAAGACTAGTTCTAAAGACACCTACTTGTTCCCTAGTATAAGGAAATGGAGCTACCTACTGCACTTTTTGTGTATATATTAGGAACAATATTAGGAACACAGAACTAATTAAAACTATGTAAAGAGGAAAATCCCATCCTTTGATAGAATACACAATTAACACAATAATGTTAAAGATAGGGAATACAGGAAATGAAAGCCATACAAGAAAGGAAATTTGTGCCTCCAGAAAAAAAAGATCTGATATTGCCAAGAAGAAATGGCCAAACACAAAAGTGCATGAGGTTGTATTGGTGTTTTGTCCACGATTTAGGTGCAACTCAGTATTTTTACAGGTGCTAGAAGTTTAGTTTGTCTGTAATTGGCCCAAACTTCTAAGAGCACATCTTCAGCTGATATAATTTCATGTCAGACTCATAACACCCAACTAGTATATCTTAGATTTTGTAAAAATTCTCAAAATCATTCTCTTCAGACCTTATTGTTCAAACTTCACACATTAGTTTTCAGGGACCTAATAACTGGAAGGAAGGAAGGAAGAAATGACTGGGGAGAGTTTCCTTTTTTATGTTCCACTTTCAGCTAGATTTGTAGGCTATCCTTTATGAAAGTGTACCTTAATGACACATTGTGATATTTTTTACCACTTTTTTTTTTTTTTGGGGGGGGGTCTTTTTTGGCAAGAAGACTGGCATTGGAAAGGCCAATATATCCTTGGCTTTTAGTCTTAATCTATAAATTAAGAGAGTTACAGATATACTGCAATATTGATAATCCCTGCAGGAGAAAGGAGACTATGAAGGGAAGTACTGTGTCACTCTGAGCTGCTTTACAACCTCCAGGTTAATTTTACCACTTTGCTAACTTCCAAGTGATTAAGTGATATTGGGACTTTAAAACAGAATTTTAATGAAATAAAGGTAAAAGTTTAACTGACTGGGACTACCTGAGCAAATATTGGGTACGGTTGGAAATTACATCGAATTTTTGAATCCAAGAAAGAAATGTATGGAGCAAAAAGAGGCTGGGCAACCCATAAAGGCATAATTTGCTTAGTATTAAATGCTTATCACATAAGTTGTATCCTTGTATTTTATCCCATTGGGATTCTGAAAGGAAATATTAGCCCATGACCAAGAAACTGCAGTGCCATCCTAGCACAAGAGGATAATCAGTCCTTAAAAGTGCTATGCTGCCATGTCTATATTTTGTCTGGGACTCAAACATTAACCGTTGTTCAGAGGTAGCTGTATGTATTGCACCAGTAGGCAATATAGATATGAATTATCTTGTATTGACACATACTCCGCTGGGGGAAGAGCAAAGCCTTCAGAAATCAGGCCACAATACAAGCACAAAATGTTTTACATAAGGCCTTGCTAGGAAAGACTTAAAACAGAGGATAATGTGAAAATGTGAAGTGAATTGTGTTCACATACATAAAGTTTAAGTTTGCCAGATGAATTTTTATCCCTCTGAGCAAAGAAGTATTATTCAGAGTAGTTAACTCTTGGGTAACTGGAAATAGTATGTTCGTCACGTTACTGCTATGGTCAAAGACAGCCCTCTGGATTTGTGAACTCCTCCACTGATCCTTGATCACAGATTCACGCTTCCACCCATGTTTTTAGGTAAAACAATGCCAATGTTATTTAACTAAATTGCTATATCACATTATTGGGCTTGTAGACTGAAATTAAAGAGTATTTCTCAAAGTAAAATACTCATAGAAAGATCTGCTAAGAGATTTTTTTTTAAACCATCTTTATATATGAGAAGAAAGATCCAGAAGTTGTATATGTTTTATCTATACAGAAAGAAAAAAAAAGATCATAAACTTTTCCCATATATATTGGATTTATTATATTTCTCCAAAGCAATTTGAAAGGCACTGAATTATACTCCCTTTCAGGTTCTAAAAGAACTTTAGTAATAAAAGCAGAAAAGTTGCCGCTGAAATTCATTTTCATATAGATTTATAGAAAAACTGCTTTGATGTCTTTTGCATTCCCTTGCCAGTAAAAAAAAAAAAAAATAGAACTTCTATTAAATTTAACAACACTCTCCTCCTCTACCCCTACTTCAAGCTTCATTTATCTTTTATGAGCCCTGGGCATTTTGCCATAATAAAACTGTGCATAATACTAGAATTCTAATATCATTCAGAAGTTTCTTCTTTTTTTACCCTTTTACCCAGCCAACTCACTGTGGCATTGACCCTGCCATTTAAGAAGCTGGTTTGAATGGGTCAACAGTTTAAACACTACAGCATGTAGTTCAATATTCAATGCATTGATCTTGGACAATTATAGCACTCAAGTTTTAGAGGCATTGACAGCTCTGCTTGCTGCCAGTAAGACTTCTTGCTGCATAGTTTTACTATTTAAAAAGTAGACTTGCGTGTTTTTAGGAGTTATGGGAAGATGAGAAGATGTTAACATGCTGCATTAGAAAACATACAAATCCTTGAATTCAGTAATTATTTTAAATTTTGTTATTCAGTTAGGTAGGATGGTTTTCCAGGATAAAATTCAGGATTTCAGGTGATCTAGTCCTTCTGATTATGTCTCTAATATATTGTAGGTGTTTCTCATAAGAGTTAATAATATCCCTGCCAAGATCTATGTTTTCTTCAGACTTCTGAGAAGGTAGATCATGACCCTTTTTAGAATCCAATCCTACCATTTAATCGATTAAAGATATTTCATTTTCTTTAAGATGTTGATCCACTGAAGTCAAAGACAATCTGACATTGATTTTTTTGAGTTGAATGAAACTATTAAAGATGACTTCTTTTGTTCAAAACATAGGCATGTGTAATGAAGAAGTCTACACAGAAGCAGCTGTGTAGGCCCCTTTAATAGACACTGGAACAAAGTAGACCTTTGGGGGAAATGAACCTGATGCAGACATGAAAACTATTTCTATTGATCATTGCCTTGCAATTAATTTCAACTGAAGTGCAGTATAATTTATTGAAACTTTTGTAAATAATCAAATGTTAAATCTATATTCTAGACTGAAGTAGACATGTAAACAATACCTGCTTTTATACTATTCAAATACTGTTCAAAAGGAGAAGGAGCTCTGTCTGAAGGACATGCTGGATACTGTCTTGGGGATTTTGAGCTGTAAATGTCACCAGACCCTGACGTTGATGTCTTCTGTTCATCAGCTGAAGCTGTATGTCAGAGTCAGAAAGATATAAAAAAAGCAAAAATAATAACAATAATATAGAAAGATACCTCAGGAATATAGAAAGATGCCTCAGGTATATTTTCGTGTGAAGGTTGAATGTATGGTTTTGAAGGCACTGTGTAGGCAGTGGCTGACAAAGAGTTAATCTTTCATCATTATCTGCTTCCTGTTGCACAGGTGAATGGAAGGAGGACTATATATTGGAGATTGCAGCCAAAATGCAGAGTTTGATATTTAAGAACATAGAGCTAGACAGGCAGGAAGGGAGCAAGATTTGGGGGAGAGTTAAATCTTCTGTGTAGACTGCTGCTTATAGACATTATTCTCTGAAGAAAACAGTTTTTGTGCTCTAATCTTTGAGCCTTGTTTTTCTGAGTCAGCCCACCAGCGTGCACTGTGAATATGTGCTAGCGTTAATGGCTGTTATATAACTCAATTCCAGTACTGACGGAGAACGTGGATAGGAATTCTAAGGCATTTTCTTTTGATTTTCTTTAATGCTTATAGAGTCTTTTTGAAATTGCATCAGTATTTTATTTCCAAAGTTCTTAAAGTCTCCATTTTAAAACTGTGAAAGTGAAGCTAATTAGTCACAGGGTTCTGCATTGCAGTAGCTAATGAAAGAGAGATGAGATTTTATACCAGTCATCTTCCTTTATCAAAGACTGGAGCAGTGATGGTAAATTTTCTCACTCAGCAAAGTTAACAGAATTTTAGGGAGGAAGTCTAGTTGGGTAATTAAGGTGCTGATCTGAAAAATATGATATACAGATTCAGTTCTCTGATGCACAGTCGGCTTTCTCTGTGACCTTGAACAAATGACTCTGCAATATTTCTTGCCTACCTAGGTCTGAAAGTTAGGCATACAGCCCAGCCCAGTTAGGTGTTTTTCTAATCATTAGAGGATGATACCTATAGATCAGGCAACTCCTCCCACTTATTTTAGGCCAGGATGAATCACTTTTAGAGGTCCTTCTCTCACCTAAAAGTAATTCAGACTAGATACTGAAAATGAGGTGAGACCTATCTCGCCTTTAATCTTCCTGTGCTTCAGTTCTTTGAACACCTGGAAAATGAGGATAATAGCATTTCCTTTCCTCATTAAGGTATTGTGGAAAATAAATAGATTAAAGCCTGTAGCATTCAAATATTGTAGGAAGAGAGTCACTAAAGTACTGTAGTCAGATGTACAGTAGGAAATATAAGAAAATCCAAAGACTTCATTCATAGGATTTTGCTAAACCTAATTCTGGCAGTCTTACAATCAACCTTAATTAGATACTATCCTGATTGCCAAGTGGTTGGGCTCCTGTTAGTCATTCAGAGACCAACTCCTGGCATTAAATTGTTGAGGAGAAAATGAAAGATATGCCATAAGTAGATGCTAGTCTGCATTCAGGTGTCAGAAATCTGATTTGCTACAGCCATGCATATCTATCGGTAAACCTAGTTTTAAATGTAAAAGGTGCTTATCACTGAAAATCTGACTTCTTTATTATAAATAATAAAGGAGACATGTCAGTCAAGAATTTGTGCCCTCTGCTTATAAGGAAATTAAATATTTCTTCTTCAGAAATAGACAACAAATCACAGAAACCAGAAAAAAATTCCAGACCAAGGTCTCAGCAGAGTCTGTGAGAATGAAGGTTTTTAGAATTCTGGGAAGAGGGCAAGTTCAATTCATCAGCCTGTGAATTCAAACTACAAAATAATTAGGCTTTTGTGAACAGGAATCTCATGGAATTTACTGATATTCTTGAGTTTTAGGGTGACTTATATTGGCAGTGCCAAACTGTTAAGTTATTCTGCCTCTTCTCACTGGGGGAGTTCTCCTTTCTATCAGAGGGCTACCTTACGCCTGCTACATCTTTCACCTGTGGGTAGGAAACCTCTTCAGGACACCAGGTTTCTCAGGGAAGAGTGCCTGTATTAGAGAAAGCTTTAGGGGTAAATGCAGGCTAGCGATCATCTCTTTCACTGAGGAACATGGAAATCTGATGGTTATTGGTCAACTTTACTGCGGGGCAGAATGACTTAGGTAAGTATTAGTTTAAGTACTGTATAATGACTTTCTACCGAAGACTATCCATTGCTGTTTTTCAGTGAAAGGACATCATTCCAGGCATAGGTGTTATTCAGTCTTGGCAAAAGTCAGTGACATTAAGAAGATCCCATGGAAAAGATATGCCATGCAAAAGCAAACTGAAAAATTTCAAGCCAGCGTTCTGAATATAACAGAATTTTTATGTTTTGTTTATTTATGTACTTTGTATGAAAAAAAAAATCTATTTCCTTGTCTCTTGCATATATAAGGCAAGTGCTACAAATATCTTTCTGAGAGGAAGGAGTCTCTACTTTTATCAAAAGAAAAAAAAAATCCACATATTTTCCTACCTCTGAGTCAAAAGTCTATCATTCCAAAGACTGCTATGGGTATGTTCATACCCAGGGCATCTTTTAATTTATTTTTAAGCTTAGACAAACCTCAGTTTTATGTATCTCCAGAGCATATTGGAAAGTTCTATCTCATATGTTGTATTGCCGGGCAACTATTATTCAGAAGGCCAGGTATACGGCTGTGTTTTAAACCCTGCTTGGATACATCATGATTTCAATTGCCTTTGAGCTGCTCTACTTTTTAGCTAATCCTCTGCATTTCATTCTCATTTCGATATTGTTTTTTTCATCTTCAGATTTCTAAATGCTCCCATTTTTGATGGAAATTATATAATGGTCCTGTGGTTTCCCGATATGCATCTTTCAGACTATTTCCTTCACAACATTTAAAATAGTATAATCATCTAAATACTCTGAAAATTGCCATCACCTTTCTGTGCCTAGGCTGTTGATTTCTCCGGTAAGCAGAAGGCATGTTTAATTTTGATTTTAAATCTTTGTAGTGGTGTTTGGATAGTTTGAAAGGCTGGAACAATGTCATGTTTACCACGTTTCAGTTTTCAGTAAGGAAGATTCTACTTTAGAAAAGTATGACCAAGATCGGGAGTGATGTATAAGGTGATTCCTTTACACTGTAGTATCACCGCCTGGTATAAACTGCAGTTCCTTCTCTGCTCTGTAAGTCAGTTAAAACAGCTTAGATTCATTTAGGAATGTGTCAAGTACTGTTCCACACACCTTATATCTTAATTTGCCCTTTAAATTATAGGAAGAATAACATCCCCCAAAATGCTAAGGTTAATTCATTAGGTGAATTATACCTCTTCTAACAACAAGAATAAATATGATACGAAGAAGATTTAAATTACCTAAAGTAGAAACTGATATTTCCATCTGCATATATTCTTTCATAATAACTTTTTGCTTCTTATTAACTCAGCAGCTGGGATGGAACTTATTAGAACGAACTGCCGTCTCCCAGGAACCTTCAGCTGCTCAAGTCAATGGATTAATGTTGTATAAATAACCTGATATTTTTCTTTAGTCAGTTTGTCTGTATCAGCTTCCAATGCAGCATCACCTCTGGTCTAGTATCCCTCAGGGCTAAGCGCATTAATATATTCTGTATTTGGTAGTGGTTTGGATTCCTTTTTATGCTTTGTATCTGTGTGCCCTATCAATGCAAAGCAAATTAGGCGAGATACAGCATGCATATTCCCGAAAGGAATACAAGTAAAATGAACTAACATAAGTTGCCAGCCTTGCTGTAACACTGCCAGCATTGGCCACTCTGTTGGAGAAAGAATTTCCTGCTATATTAGGGTAACGTCAGCCTGATGAATATGTTGGTACAGTAATCTCCATTTTTTATCTCTTTCGTTCCAGTACCGTGAATAGCTTTTGCAGCCAATACACTTTTCTGCAGCAAATAAGAAACACTTCTTGGTTCCTCACTCCATTACTAATCTTATTTGTTCTAACTTCTCTAAATTTATATTGGTTTCTAAAATGTCTTTAGTCAATTTAGTATCGATTACATTTGTTGGTTAGGAAGGATTACAGGGAAAGGTGGCATCTGCTATTTCTTTCTAGCTCTGCTTTTGTATGATGGAGGCTGAGTCAGCCTACAGTCAATGACAGCCATCAGGAGCTAAAATCTTTGGCCATTAGTTACATGGAAGTGGCATAAATTAAGGCAGCAAGAAGCAAACCCTTCTTCTTAGATAAAACCCGGTCCACTTTTTCTAGCAGAATATTGGTATTGATTTCACTGTGGCTCTAGCATATTGTTTTCCCTCTTCTTGGTGTAACTTTCCCTGTCGCAATATATAGCACAACATAAACATGATGGAGACAGAGAACTGTTTCCTGTTTAAAGCCCCCAATTTTTTTTTTTTTTTTTTTTTTTTTAATGCAAATATTTTGGAACTCTTCTAGGAAACATGATAGATTTACTATGTGTAGATTTATACAAGGAAGGTTGTATATCTTCTTTTGCATTACAAGACCTTTTGCCTCTGTTGTTAGCTTCTTTGCTATTCATATTCGTGAGTAGCATCACTGTGTTTGTTAGCATGTTAGTTACAAATACTGCGTGTACTGTTTTTAATGGAGTTCTTAAATTGGATGAATAAATTGTAACTGAGGAGGACAGTTAGCTTTGAAGCAGCCAGTCAGCTAGTCTGCAAATTACAAGTGCTTTGGAAGCTACCTGCTGCCCAACAGCCAGCAGCAAGGATCCAGTCTTTTCTACAGTTAGATTCATAGAATGCAATTGTGCAAGCTGCGGTTTCTCCAAAGAGCCAACCTTTATTTTAGCTAACGTGAATATTTTACTGAAAGTGCTGCTGGGATCACCATTATGGGCTCAGGGGCTAGCCCATATGTCTCATAATAAATATGGAAAGATGAACAAACTTAGTAATCATGCTTTTGGAAAGGCTTTAACCAGCAGGTAATGCTTGAGTTCCTGAATCCCCCTTAAAATGCTTTTGTTCTTGTCTTACTCCTTTCTATTATGCTCCAATCTGCAGTATGTTAGTTTATGCTAATGCAAGAATTTAGATGTTTTTAGCTGTAGGTAACAAGGCATACATAGTCAAATTTGGCATCTGTCTGAAAGAGCTCTTCTCTTATCGATAACTTTTGAACTCATCAGCTAATTTGAGGTTGTAGTCTCAAAGATAATAAAATTTCTTATGACTTTTTTGAAAATGGGCAGCCAGATATCAGAGGTATCGGAGAGAGACTCTGTTAGTGCTTTCATTAAAGGAGAGTCCACACAGAACAGAAGCCTTGAAAATCAAGCTCTGTCATCTCATGGGGCTACTTCTTTGAATATTTAGCTCTGAATCTGATCAGTATCTCCTTACTTTTTGATTAGTGTTCGAAGTTCTGCATGAAGATATGTCCTAGAGAAATAAAATGTTAATGTTTTCATTTCAGTTGTTTCAATTTTAAAGCTTGTTTTCATTCTTATAAGCAAATGTTTTCCTCTTATTCTTTTCTAAACTGCCATGGGATAAAATAACATAAATCTCTAAGAGCAAGAAGAAAACAATAAAACTCTTAAAAGGCTGTTTGATTTCTCTTTTAGACTCGTAACGGCTGCTGCATTCTTCTTCACTGGTTCCAGATTTGATAAGGCCACATAAGTTTCTACGAAAACAGCCATTTAAAAGTTTCTTTAAAAAAAAAATGTTCTCTGTATTTAGTTGTAGATTTTTAAAGTCTTCTTTTTTTTTTTATCATTCTTGAACTTCTTACTTGTAGCTGCCAAATTATTTTTATAATGGAGAGAAAGCAACAAAAGGCAATTTTCTTTTCTCATGAATATTCCCTTGGGGTAGGCAGTGTGCATCTATGTCAATGTTTCATGCGTAGCGCAGTATTTTGGGCATGCACTGAAACAGGACAATTAGGTGAATTGTACCTGTGAATCTGGGAAGCTTTAGGAATTTTCTTCTCTAATGACCAATTTATTTATGTCCTAATTATAACAATAGCAGTGCTCAAATATATTCTCCAGTGGTTAAAAAAACCTTTAGACTGGTATTCCATCATCAGCCTCCTACTGCTTAATCTTTAATAGCATTTGTAATCTCTTCTGTAATCAGATAGGCTTCCAATAATAATTTATCTTTACTGCTCCCCTTTGTACTTTGCTAGAAACAGGTAGAAGTGCGAAGCACGTAGTTAACTACCAAAGGAAACTTGTATGAGCCCAAAGATACATTCTCAATAGGCTAAATTATCCCCAAATTAATAGATATCATTAAAATAAAATAAAAATTTTAATTTTAGATAGATGTGATAAAATTTAAGGAGGAAATCAATAGCAGAAAACTTCATTTTTTCATCGAGTTTCACAGACTAGTCATCTCTCTTTTCCTAGCTCTGCTCTGGTTTGACATCTCCAGTACCTGCCCTAGTGTTATATTTTCTGTGTGCAAAAGAAAATGATTCATTCTCCACTTAAATGACTTCTAGCTTTAATAACACCAGCCTCTTTATCATTTGCTTTTTCTCTGTAAAATCTTCTCAAATTACTAGTCTGCGTAAGTGGATTGCAAGTCTTCACCCAGCACTGTCACAAAAGTGAAACAGATGCATAGGTTTCAAGTAAGCAGTGGTGCCATATTTAGTATTGGTTAAAAGATCGGTAGAATAATAGATAGTGAGAGCAGTATTTTGAGTAAGACTGTGATTCACTTTGTGAACAAAAGCTGCAGAAAACTACTTGCTCTCTTTGCATGTGCTAATCAGTCTTCATGCACATTTAGGGCAGGATTGCTGAACTCTTCTGAAGAGTAAGGCTTCAGTTCTGGCTTCATTCTTTCCTCTTCCATGTTTTAATGATGATGGGAAACACTGAAGCCAGTAAAATTAGCAATGACCCAAGAAGGTTTAGTGATTTGGCCTAGAAGACCTTTTTACACTAAAACTTTTACTTCTTTCCCTACAACCTGGTACTGTAGACTACAGTTAAGACCTGTGCTGGGTTGAATAAGTGACATGTTTAAAACACAAATATCTACTTTAATTTAACTGTTCATGATGACAAAATCTAAAAAAACCCCCATATATTTCTGAGAGAAGACATCATTGCCATCTCTAATGAATAGGGCTGGCTTTATGTCCTTTGATTATTGACAGGAGACTAGCAAGAGGTCATTGACCTTACATGCCTTTTATAGTAACATAAAGTTTTATTTAAAAAAAAATCAAATTTACAAGGCTGGTAAATAGCCATTTCATATTTGAAATCACTCGATTGCTTTACTGTTTTCATTATGTTCAGATGTTTGTAAACTTATATTTATATGAGTTCATTGTATACAATTATAATTTCTTGATTAAAGAACTTATTCCTATAGCAAAAGCTTCCAAATAATTGTAAACTGTTGCCGTCGCAACAATACCCAGAGTTAGGGTGAGGTCAGGAGCCCGCAACCCCGCCCGCCCCTGGGCCACACCACACTGACTCCCTAGGGAGGATGCGGCAAGTGGCGTTTATTGCGTCGTTATAATTCTTTATATACGCGCTCGCACTGTCTTTTCCTGTCTTAGCCCTGCCTCGTCAGGACGTCACATCCCGTGATCTTCCGCAGCGCCCCGTGTCGCCTACCACAGTAAACCTATTACAGATTTTAAAAATTTGTGTTCTAGCAGGCATGATTCATTCAAATGTTTGGGTTTTTTAATAAATACTGGCTTTATACTAGACTGGTTCATCTGAGGTGAGATGATCAGTAAAGATTTTAACTCTTCTTCTTTCTGTTTTCAAAGGCAATACCTAATTCCTGAGAGATAGGAACGCTCCTGGAGGGGGATACCACTTGCACACCTCCTCTGTTCATGATAGAGGGAGATTACATTTTCCATTTGCCCCTATATCCTGATGACTGTGCCAGTTCTTTTTTTATCTCCAGCCTGAATCCAAAGGGCTGACACAAATCACTGCATAACCTGTCCATGATAGACACTGCAAAATGTGGCTTGATATAGTTGCCTTAAGATAGATGCCTAGTGCCATTTTCTTGGAGAGTTTCTTGGGTACCAGACTGGCAGCTAAGATGCAGAGCCTGCTGGTGACCCTTACCCCTCTGCAGTGGCAGCTGGAGACCGGGTAGGACATTCTGTGAACCCTGTGTGGAAAACAGTTTGATCTGCCTGTTACAGAAGATTTTTCTCTGATACTTAGCTTTGATGAGGCACAATTAATACAGTCGTTGGAGTTCTCTAATGACATTCCAAGAAGCCTAGCTGTTGCTGAATGGCAGAGGTATGGAAAGTTGGCTTATACTATTTAATGGCTTTGTGTATCAGTTCAAATGACACGAATTCACTTTGTCATTTTTTACTGTTTGATAATTGAGTTTAGAACTTCCATCAATATTATAGTTATTCACAAGAAATGCCTATAAAATCAATTACTATTTGTGTATGTATCCATAGGTAAATTTTGGCTTTAATAATTTATTCTCCAATACGCTTCTGAGACAGGTAGCAAATATTATTATTCCCAGACAACACAGAGGGAACATGAGACAGAGATAGGTTTAGTGAATTGCCCAAGGCTACACTGCAGGTATAGGGCCCGTGATCAGCATTCAGCTCCTCCTGATCTCAAGTTTATCTTTTCAGATACTGCTGATGCCTCTCTTAAAAAGAGAGGGCAAAGCCCTCTTCCTAATAAGTGGATCACCAAAGAAAAGCTTTACCTGCTTTGGTATTTTCTGATTCTGTAAGCCACTAGTAATTTTAATCCTGAAACATTTAAAGACTTGTTTCCAAAACTGGTCTAAATGTGATTCATCTGTGTGCAGAACATTATAAAAATTCCCAAGGAATTTGGTATGAAACTTGTATTTCTTCAGTCCAAACCAAGGACAGTCTACTTAAAAAGCTTTCAGATATAGTGGCAAATAATTGTTCTTTATAGGCAGCAGAGCACAGTGTGCATTTTATGAATGTTCTTTTTTTTTGCCTGTGATGGAATAATGTACCTGTCTGAAGACAGTTTTTATATTCTTAGCAATGATAAAAACAATGTTCCAGGGGACAGCCGGTGGTATATGTGGGCGACATGGTACTTGCTCATTAGGATTCAAGCCTATACCAACTCTGTAGCATTTTCAGACTCCTTTTTTTTTTTTTTTTTTTTTTTTTTTTATCAAAAGAGAGGATAATACCAGTCTTGTGCTATGTATTCCATATCAGATAGCAAGGAATCTTTTTTAAACTGATGATCCAATCAGATTTTGAGATCAGATCAATATGTTACCTGGAGCCCAAAACACAACATATTGAATGGAATCTGTAAAGATTATATGCTGAAAAAGAAATCACTTGGCTCTTTTGCTATAATTTCCAATAGGTTTGGGATTTGACATATATATTTTTATTGATTTTACAAAATAAGAAAAAAAATCCATTGTTATTGTGACTTTCAAAAATATGATTTTTAATGTTTCTGTTCAAATCTTGCTTTAGAGTTTTTAAAATCTGTCATTTAATAAGAAATAAAATGCTGCAATTCTTAGATACAAATAACAGGTGAAAGCTGATTCCATCTCATATGAGAATTAGGTGTACTGAAGAAAAAGATAAATTATGTCTTGGAATATTAATATTGTAATAAATGATCTTTTCCATTCCAAGAACGATACTACTTATGTTTGCATCTTGTAATCAGCTGCAGGAGTTTATTTTGAGTTGACAAAGAGATTTCTTTTTTAGATTGTAGCCATGTGCTTTCTTGTTTTCTTTTATCCAACTGTTTTATTTATCCCATTCTGCTCTCCATCTTTTATTCTCTTATGCATACTCGCACTTTCTGATCCCCTGCCTTGTATTTCATTTTCTCAGTTCTTATCCCAGCAGATTTCTTTTCAAAATACAGACATAGCTCTGAGAAAATGGTTTGGGAAGTAGGATCCCTGGGGAGAAGGCCTCAGGAAATGAAATAGCTCAGCTTAAACCTAACAATGAGTCGGTCGCAGAACTGGGATGAATGCAGTTCAATGTGCTGGTTTTGTTTTGTTTGTTTCTTGAATAGTGGTTCTAATTTCCCTGTACTAAATAACCATACTTTAAGCATATCTAAAAGTACAAAGCATTTTAAAAGTAGAGTAATATGAGAAATATATTTGAACATTAAGTTAGTTAACATTTTTATTTCACTCAAAGATCAATTGACTGGTCTTTTTGGCTGTATTTCAACAAACTTTGCACAAAAATAAATCAAGTTCTAGGGTATTAAAACAGCATACATTATCAGAAAGATTGTGGATGACAGCTGGGCTGATAGATGATAGCTGAAATAAAAACAAGTTTTGCTAGCTGGGAAGATTATTACTGAAGGCCTCACAGTGGTGAGATGGCAGAATCAAATACAGATTGTGCCTTTAGCTATTGGCATTGTAATTCACATGACTCTGAAATCCATGTACACAACCTGATGGTTCCTTTTCCTTATATCTTTTTTCCACTCTGTATATTAAGGATAAATTATATTTTGCTTTCCATAATGTAAACTAACACTGGAAACTAAATGTTTCCATTTAGTCATTGCCTGATGTAAGATATGATTCAAATGAAATAATGATGTGATTTTATCCAAATTGTGCTGCTTCATCTGAACTAGCTCTTAATAATGTCAAGATTTAAAACATATGTATATATATATATATATATATATATATATGTATCTCCAATATTTGCCTTATTTTACCAACCACCTGTAATAAATCACTTCTTTTCCAAAATCTAATATACAAGCCTCAATGTGTAATAGTATACAACCACTAGCAGTCAAATTTTGTGGTGTAACTTCAGAGACTTAGATAGTATTGCAAATACTATAAATTAGAAAGGAAGCAGACTTTTAGCAGCTCCTTCTGTCAGGACAGCATTGAAAAATGAGCTATTTCTGCTAGCATAGTAACAAAGCATTTTTCAAAGTAAATGAGAGCAATATACTAGTTAGATTTATTCATAACACTTGATGGTCAACATTAGTGAAAAGAGATAGAGAAAACCTTCCATTTAATGCATGCCAGTATTCAGTAAGATAACATAAGCCAGACGAGAGAAACACCTCTCAAAATGAAAAGACTTTGCATCTCAACTTTTCACTTACATTATGCAAATTTGTAAAGGAAAAAAATAATATAGAAGAGCAAATAGATAATTCTCAACATAATACGGCATTCATCACATGGTTCAGATAAGATCATGCATGTGATTGTAGAGATAGGGCAGTCACAAACATCAGCTGTGAATAAGCAGACATTTAGATAAGAATCATAATATTCTGTATATTATATTCTGTACATACATACATAGTTTTGATAGTTTGTTAACAGACCTTTTTGAAAAGGTAATGAAAAAGCTGAAGGTAAGTGACTTTTGGCTCCTGTGCTCTTATAGTCTTTTTTATGCCTTCTGGCATATTTGCTGAAAGTCAATTGCCCTTGAGATATGACCATGAGACAGGGATGACTGGTGACACACATTTAATAGAATTTGATTTCTAGCCACTTTTGTTCAGACTATCAGACCAAGGGTCCAACAGTAAGAACATGCAGCTAGAGAACACTAATATTGTTGCATTTTTACATGAACTGAGGGAAAAGATTTTTTGTTTTGTTTTCTTTTGAGGCAAAGTGCTTATGTTTACAAAGAAACCTTTAATTTTTTTTGTACTAATCTATATTACAAAAAAACCCTTTGTATACAGGTTTTCTGTACTAACGGAAAGAATTTTGATTGAAACTGTTCTGTAGCATCTTGAATGCATCTCTAGAATTACCTAAGAGCATATCTCACTCCTTTCTATAAGATGTGCATGAATACTTTCATGAGCATTTTTTCTTTTCTACTTTTAGTTTCCTTTACTCAACTGTCTTCCTTTTTCCCTTTATATTTACAGTACCATTAATATTCTAAGTTGTTTTTCTATTTCCCTTGTACTTATCATGCCTCAAGTACAGATTTGGATTTTATTTCCTTCTGGATTTAATTTATTGCATAATTTTGTATTCAGTTAATGGATTTTCAGCTAAATCTACTGTATTGTTTTTAACATCACAAAATTCATAAAGATGATTTATAAAAGTTAACTTTATTTGATGCAGAATATAAAACTACTTGTTTCATCCATGTGAGGTAGGTGGAAGAGGCTGGAAAGAAAGCATACTTATAACAGCAAAACTGTGTCTGATTATTCAGCTGTAGAAAGAAACAGTAATTGACATTTACTGAGACAAAATCACTACTTTCATCATATCTCTTTTGCACAGTATTTAAACTATAAGTGGAAATTACTTTTGACAAATTGCAAGTAACTCAGCAAATATATTAATAGTAATATATGTGATTCATATATAATATAATTTATGCCAAGTTTGCTGAAATTTTATCTGATCATCACTCTCTGAAAGTACAGAATAATATATTGACCTCCCTAAGTTAAAAACTTTAAATATAGCTTATCTGGCACTTCACTTTCTCATTATGAAATAAGCAGCTGCATTAACTGCTTACCAGAGATTCATAATGTATCGTTGTTCTACTTTAGTCAGCTTTTGAGTAGAAATAATTCCAAAACACAATCTCAGATGCAGACAGTCTCACACTATCAGTACTTCATAATTCTGTTGTGTAAACAGACTTTCACCTGTGTAATAGATGAAACCAACACCAAAATACTTGCACAATTTGGGGGCTTGAACATTGTAATTTCAATCCAAATGTTGCACCTGCACTGTACTTGTTAATGAAGATGAACTGACTGAATTGCAGAAATATTTCTGAATTGCAGAAATATTTCAGAAATATTTTTGCGGGTCTCTTGGTTCTCTAAGGCTTTTACAGCATGGAAATACCTCCATGGAAAAGAGTGTCACAGCTACAGAAAAACTGCTTTGTGTACAAAATATTCAACTTAATCTAATATTTAGAAGTTGATGGCATATTTCTAAAGGTTTTTGTTCCAAAATGAAAAATAATCCAAATATTTCTCTGGAAAAATTGTTCACAACTTTATGCCTTTTATATATGTAAAGCAAAGCAATTCCTGTCCCCACTGAATTCCCCTTTCAACACTCAACACTCTAACACCGGGTTTCAGTGATAGTGTATTAAATTTGACATTTCATAGTTCTTACACTATGAGAAATAGTGAATAACCATTCCTATTCATTTTATCTGTGACTTTCATGATTCCAGGGACTTCTGTCATATTCACCCTTTTATTTCCCTCTTTTGAAACCCAGTGTTATGGTATTGAAAGAAATATTTAGATTGTTTCTTGTTTTGGAACAAAAACCTTTAAAAATATTTCACCAGCTTCTAAATATTAGATTAAATTGAATATTGTGTACATAAAGCAGTTTTTCTCTTTTCCATAGAGGTGTTTCCATGCTGTAACCTTTCGATAATTCTGATAATCTCATTGCCCAACGCAGACTGTAACTGGTGACTTCTCAGAGCTGAGACAACCACTACTACTTTTGTACCCAAGGGTACAAAGTGGTACCCAGTGGCAAGCCAAAATATTACCTTTACTGGGATCAGAAAGTTTATGTATCTTGATCCTTGATAACACAATCTCCTGGTGCTATACCTGGTTTATCAGACAGTTTCCTCCCTGTGATAGATTTTTTTTTTTTTTTTTTTAACCAGAGCTAATATTTGGGAGACAGGGAAGGAAGAGTATTAGAGAAATGTCTCCTAAATAACAAAACTTCTACCTATTTTTTTTTTCTTTTTAGAACACAAGGTCTCCTTACCAGGTGACATTACCCCCCTGATGCATTTCTGCATCTTAGATATCTATTGCCTCTTAAGAGACAAATGATAAAATAAATAATAAAGCTTTTTTTTTCTCTCTCTCTATATATATATTTTAATCCAGTTATTAAACACACTTACAATAATACTCTTTGCAAAAGTATTTGTAGTCTCTTTTCTCAGAGCTGCCATACGAGATGTGTCCCTTAAATTCAGGTCAATGCAGATTTATGTTAAATTGCCAAAAGAGCTTGACATTTAAAATACATAAATTGTACCAGGGACCAGTGCATTCTGTGGACAGAAAACATAATGTTTGGATAGAGCTGACTGAAATTTCAAAAGACCTTGGATTTTCTCACATAGTCTTCCATCCCTTTCTCTTCCTCCAACTTACAGGATGAACTAACAAACTAAGGAAATCTAGGATCTAGTGTAGAAATATGTTTATTTCACTTTAAAATGTAGTCACTTTATAAAAAAAAAAGGGTATAAGGAGAATGTGATTCTTTAACGCAAATATAAAAACTGTTTTACAACAGTGAAGTTGCAAACAGCAATTTTCACTTTGATTTGCTCAAAAACAGCTCTTCCACAACATCTGTGAGGAGTAAGTCACTTCTGTTTTGTGTAGGATTAAAATCACCTATGTGTATCACAGAATGGTAAGGTTGGAAGGGACCTCTGGAGATCACCTCATCCAACCCTCAGCATAGCCCACACGGGGATCAAACCCGCAGCCTTGGCATTGGCAGCACCACGCTCTAATCAATTGAGCTAAACCTGAAATAAATCAGGTTTATTTCATTGTGGACCAAAGCCATGTTTTAATGGAGAAAAGAGGATTGAATGGTGCTTGCTTACAGCATTTGCTGCTAGTATCTCTAAAACAATTTCTCTTAACTTCACCGCTTCAGACAACAGCTGACATTCAGTTTGGCTGAATAAACAAAGATATTTCTGAATTTCAGTGCTTTTTCTGAAATACGAGAGTTAACTTGCAGCAGATGAAGCTAAGTAATGAGTTAATCATAGCTGAAATTGGAACTAGACTGAAGCGTGTCATGAACATACATTTCTTTTATGTTAGTGCTGTTATGAAAGTTTCTCAAGATTTTCAGTCAAATAGCAGTCTTTCTTTCAAGATCTAGATTGAATATTAGACACTGTAAAATCAATTATTTTGATATTATTTTGATAGATGTCCATAATGGATGCCTTTACTGAACTTGAATGGCTGGTATCACCTGCCTCTGTTCTTTTTGGAAGCCCTGACATTTTGGTTACTCTCAACTTTCAGCCTTTTGGGTGGATTTTTTTCATAGAGCAGATTCAAGATTTCAATTGATTAGATAGATTGAAGTAAATGGAACAGCATTTTCATAAAAGATTGGTCTTCTCTTGATGAAACTTGCCCTTGAAAGATTGTTAAATCAATCATTTACCAAGTGAAAAGCTAAAGCATTCCATTTGAATTGCCATATCATTAATAAAGGGGACCATTTCAAAATCATTTTCCCTTGCAACAAATATTTATTTCCCTCTTTGTACGATAGTTTTTTGAAAATGAAGCAAGTCTTCTTGTTCAAAAAAGTTAACTTGATCACCAGTATCTTTGTTGACTTACCACTTGAATTTTTTTGTATTTTGGAATATAAAAGGATTTTTTCATGTTAAAATTTCATTGTACAAATAATTAGAAGCTTTCCTGAGGGAGAGTTTTACCTCTAATAGCAATATAATATGGTATATATTAAAAACTAGTGTCTCTTATTGCATTTGGTTTGCTCTGTGTCTACTCTATTAGTGAAATTTTCATTTTTGTTTACAAACAAAAGCTGTTGATTCACAGATCTAAACCCAGTACCACTTCTAATCGTTGATTCTGATGCCTGAGACTTATTGTACACTTCTTAGGAACTCTTCATGAAAATCCTCCTCATCATCATCCATTTATCACAGACATAAACTGCGGTTTTTTGGAGTTTTTCTGTCCAGTTGACTGTAATTTCTGAAAAATGGTTTACAATATTTTCAGAAGTACATATGCAATTTTAGGAGCCAGGGTTTCCATGAAAGGTTTTTAAAAACCTTTCTTCTGAATTTGTCACTTTTCCAGCCATTTTGAAATATTGGGATCATGTTCTGCCAGCAAGCCAAGTTACTGAATAAAGTGACTGTCATCCTCTGTGCATTACAATCTGTCTTCAGCTCACTTGGCTTAGTGGCATTAGAGAGCGAGCCCTTGTCTGGCAAGAGAATGTATGTTAGCGTTTTCATTAGGACTCTGCTGTTTGTTCTTTCTTCTGAGAGTATTGAAAACATTGTGTGCCTCCAGCATTACTTGTGCTATTTTGGAGAACGAAAACAGCTCATGGTGACCTTAACAAGAACCTAAAACTCCCTATAATGACAGTCCTTGGTCAGTATGTACTCCCTGGATAAAAACAAGGCCAGTAGAAGACCCAAAGTAAAAAGAAAACTGAGGCAAGGTAACCATAGTATTCTACACAGGTTGAAACAGCCAGAAAACAGCAAACGTACCAGGAGACCTCTTCCCTTTTCAACCTGTACTGAGCTTCACTGGATGGCATTATGTAGTGTCTTAGCTAAAGAGGAAAAGAAAGTTAATCTTGAATCCTCTTCTGCAACATGGTTGTATGCCATCTTGTTCTTAATGCTTTTTCTGTATGGTTCATACAGGATAAAAGGAATGTCTGGCACCAGTTAGGTTTTATGACCAAAGAATTCACACAGCATTTGCCTCCTGGCTGCCTGTCATGTTCTAGCATTTTATAGTGGAGTATAGCCAAATATAACTGGTTTTCAGGCTGTTCTCTCTCTTGCTCATCTTGATGCAAAAATCAATCCAGGGCTTAAGGAACACATATCAGTGTTCTGCCTTGCGACTGGAGTTTGCAGCCTATGTATTGAGGGCAAACAGAAGATGGGGAACTCCCTTTCAAATATTTCTGTGGAGAGGAATAAACCAAATCAAATGTATTTTATTTATTCCTTAAAACTACAGTATGATACACTCTCCAAAAATCTCAGTCATCTAAGATACTGCAATCCATGATCTCATTTACTCAGCTTCTTATCTATATTCGTTACCAATCTGGAACACAGATATTTTTTCTTTGCCTTTCTTGGTCTTGTCCTGAACTAGACCATAATGGTGCTGCAGGAAGGTTTAGCTAGCAATGTAGTTTTAAGCTTTGGCAAAAGATGTGATTGTCCTATGAGCTTCATATAGCTCATTTACAGCTTCCAGACATAACTTCCAGAAAGCTACTCTTTTTAAGAGATGAAGTGCTTTATAGCCCACTAGGTCAACATCTTTCTGACAAGAAGTCAAGGGCCAATCAGCCTGAAATGGCTTGGCACTGATATAAGAATGAGAGTGGCAAGAAACAGGTTGAAGACCAATGGGGATAAGGTAGCAAGTTTGCTCAGTCATGTCTATAATGTCTGTGTGGTATGAGGATCAAGCTAAATCCTCCTTTCTTCTCTTCCTCTCCTTCCTGATTTCTCCAGGAAATAAGAACAGAGAACAGAAGCATGAATTAGAAAGAATGGGGAGAAGTATGTACATGGTAATATCAATATATCATTAGGGTCTTAAGTGCTTTGGTGTATTGACTTCAGGTCATTAGCAAACTATGGGACTTGGAAGAGAAGGGTTTTCAGGAATTTAGGAGTTTGTACCTAAAAATACAAGAAAATCATAAAATGAGATTAAAAAGCAGCAGTAATAACTTAAATGTTTTACATATCTGATAACCACTGAAATCCATGAGAGTTAAGCATGATTTCCCAAAAGGTACTGTGGATGACTGAAAAAAGTTTTAGACTAGAATTAGGCACCAAAATCCTTAATCGAAAACGACCTTGCTCCAATAGAACTCACTAGACATGTAAATTTATTCAATGCCTACTTTTAGTTTCTGAAAGTTCTCTTGGGGCCACTAACTCATGGCAGTGACTGTGTATCTAATGTATGTGCCTCAGACAATTTCTTTAGATTGTTTTCAGGCATGGAGATGAATATTTCATTTATTATAGCATGTAAATTGTAGGAATTTAAAGTGCTTTTTTGAGTTCTACTTTATATCTTTTGAAAATCTTACTGCACTGATCTGCATCTTTATGCTTGAAGATACCTTTAGAAATCTGTCTCTAGTTGCATAAGTCACTTTTGGTAGTATAATTTTGTCGAGATTGTCAAAATACCTTAAAATATTTTGACAGAGGTTTTCAGAGGAATCTAAACAAATCAGTCAGAGTTGATCTCTTAATTCTATGGAGTATCTTGTAAAATCCTAGCAACTTTTACGTGATAAAACTCAAGTTTATATTTCATCCATCCACTTCTCTGCCGACTCCTTATCTGACTTCCTCCTTTGCCACCATAGTGTTTACAAATTCTGAGGCCATTCTTCAGGGGCATTTTTATCCATGAACAACACATGGAAGCAACATGGAGACATAAATGTGTTTTGTTTTATTTTTCTTTAAGTGTGAGTGCCCCTCTGGGAGCTGCAAACTAGCACTGAAGTGTTACTGTGTTTGCAGAGCAAGTTACTCATCCTCTGAAAGCCAACTGCTCTGAAGTAAACATTGTTCTTTGGAAAAGAACAAGAAGGGAAAAAAACATGAGTTTCTGCTATAGTAACCTGAGGGGGAAATGGCTTTTCTTAATATAATCCTTCCTGATGACATGAAAAATGTGAAACTTTGAGTGCCATGCTACAGATTCTGATTTCGATAAAAAAGAAATTGCGCTTTTGGCAATGAGGTTTCAGTTAAACACTAAAGCTTTGATTTGGGCCTCTGCTTTTCTCTACAACTTTAATCTGTGTACAGTGAAAGAGTTTCATTGACATTTGTAGCAGCAGTCCTGAGATTGATGTTACCGCCCATTATTATACGGAAGAGCATTTGGAGCTCCTATCAGCTTTCTGTGGTATGTTTGCTCTCTTGACATTTACTAACCCTGAAGCCTGATGTGGTCTGATAACTTCAACATACCATGTGCTTTCGGGGGAAATAAAGAATTATGTTATTTTTGCTTCTCTATTAAGATTGCCACTATCTACATTCATAGTGATTGGGCCACCCCCTTTTAAATTTTGTATATATTTTTAGATAAATACATATATATATGATTAATATATATGAAATATACATAATTTGTATTTATCTCTATACATATATAATATATATATTTATAGTTGTATATTAGAAATAAAAAATGAGTATATTGTCATACATAGGTGAATACATCCTGCTGAAAATGCTGATTGCAGATGGATTAAAGTGCATTAGATGAAAGCATGCATCTCAGAATTTTGGGGTATTGGATTTACTTCCTGTGAGCCTGACCCTTCTCCTGCTGATGGCTTGGGGCACTTTGCATCTGGAACACAGATATAGATCATACCTCTATTCCATCTGATTTGTAATTCTTTCCGCTGTGGTGGCCAGCACCAGATGTTTCTGAGGAGATGTTAAAGCAAGCTACCCACAGAGGCTGTTTTTTTCCTAATCGCAGACACTGAGTGCTTGGCTTATGCTCTGAAACAGAAGGAATTGTCACTTGGGCATCCCACTATCTGGCTTTTTCACAGCTTTCAGAAGATCCTTGAGGGCTTTGGATAACTGACTGATCTTTTCTGAAAGATGCCAGACACCAGCTTAGGTCTGGGCTGGTAATGAGATACTAGTGCATAAAGGCTTTTTAAAGTACAGTCACTACTACAACCAGTGACTCTAAACTGAGCTTAGCCAAAGTAAATAGAAAATAGACCATGAGTTTGCTACTGTCTGAAATTATCATTGGTGTAGCTAGGAGCATTGTAAGTGCAAAATGATTCTTTGCAACACTGCTCCTTCTAAGGAAATGCTGTAAGACAGAAGTGCGGTAGATAACATCTGTCCCATTCCCCCTAGACAACGAGAAAGCTCAAGAGCATCTGCAGTGTACCTAAGCCTGTTAACCCCCTAAAATCAAAGGGAAATAAATACAGATTTTGTTAGAATTACTTAATTTGATCTGTAGATATAAAGCAGTGTATTTGCTAAAAATGTCTAGCAGTTATTCTAATAGTAGCTGGAGAGAGAAAAAGGTTATTTTGCTGAAGTAACATAATGTTCCATATCCAGTGCAGTTAAAGCAGGCGAAGATGGAGACAGAGAATCTTGAATCAGTTGAAACTTTGTTGACTTCGTATGTAAATTTTATATGACTTTCTATAATATTTTATAACTCAAGTGCAGATTTGTGCTTATAGTACTAGATCATGACAGTTATTTTGCTGTATCAGATATCTAATCTAATTGTTTGCTCTTCTTGAACCAACAGTTAGAAGCATTTCAGGCACCATTTTAATGTCCTTATCACATTATCAATCTATAAATCTGAAAATGAATCTATAAATCTATAAATCCAAAAATCTGAAATGTTGCACTGAAAGGGAAGAAGAGTGTCAGTGTTACACAAAGTGTTACCAAGGTGCTGAATGCTGTACAAATGCCTATAAATAAATAATGAATACATAAAGTAAATAAGAGTAAATGAGCTGCAGCCCCAAGCAAAAGGCTTAAATTAAACCTAATCTTCAATCCAAATCTTGGCAATCTTCTACTCTACTTCCGCACAGAGAATAACATTCCAGAATCTCTCACCCAGTCCCTTTAGGTGTTGACATTTACATGCAGGTGTAGACAAACACATAAATATTGTTTACTGTACTAATTTGTCTGGTAGTCTTTAAAACTGAACTTTTAAGAAGCTTACTATACAGGTAGGTGAGAAAGAAAATGGGATTTGATTTTATTATATTAGTTTTCTTCAATAAAGTAAACAGGTCACCACAAAGTTGCAGCACTTTTTATTCTAACATGCCGATATAGAAGGTGGACTGTAATAATCATTTTGATTGTGCCTGGAGAGTTCAGCATGACCTTATGGGTCACTGAATTCATTTCACTAACTCATCACAAACTACAATGACAGCAAAGTCACCTACTGTGCCACCTTCATCCAAAGTAAATAACATGGAGAAGTTTAACAGATGTTTTGTGTTCCCCGCAATGCTTCAAAAAACAACTTTATACTTGCTGGCCCTTTTGTGAGCTTTGAGAGGATTCATTGAGATCATTATTATTTAATTATTGCTAGACTTTATAGTCTCCTGATCTGAATTTGACGTTTTCTCAGGAGTTCCCTGTCGATCCAGTTTGGTAGACAAGGTGGGAGCTGCTCACCTAGTTAGTAAGGCTGTTGAGCTGAGGTATGTTTAGTATGATCCTGTGTGATGGATCTGGGTTAAAATTTTGATTTCTTTTGACTTCCCATCTCTACTTCTCCTACAAGGAGCCTGATTACTTGTGTTTGATACAAGTGGAATGGAATTCGTACTGAAGTAATTGCTGTTTGCACAGAGTCCGTTGCTTAACTCCAGCAGCAATAATAGTGATTGACTTATGATCTGGCATTGGTGTGCTGTGTCCCTCTGCATCAACTTAGGGCTTTCTGCAAGCAGCTCACCAAAGACTAAATGTAAATAAAACATTGAATAGCAGAAAGAGGAATCAGTTTGTTTTCCTTCAGCAAGACTACTCATTTTTCTCATATGCTTTTAAAAAATATTTTTTGTTGATACTGCATTTTCTTTTGAACTCAATGAAAACTTGTATTTATATATAATATCCATAAAAGTAATTCAACTGATTTTAATGGGTGTTGTCCTGCGAACAAAAGCAGTAATGTGTTTGATAGCGCTCTCTAATCCTTTCTGTCTCATGGTAGAAACTCAGCTTGAAAGGGTGGATCATACAGCTTGTCAGTAAACACAGTTTAACACTTCAAATCTATTACTAGCCCATTTTGTGAAACTCAGTATCACATTTAAACCATCTTTGCCTTTGTCTCTGCTTTACAATGTCAATGGAGGCACCAAGAATTTTGAGGATTTAGTGCTGGCTATGTTGCTTTTGGATCTTTTGGATGTCTTAGATAAGTTTTTCTAAAGGTTTTTTACAGTTTTAAAATTCTACTGACCTTATCTCAAATTCTTTCTATGCAGAATTTCAAGAATTAACCCCAAACACTAGATTTGTATGTCTTCCTTCTCCAGTGTGTTTATTTGCACTTTACAAAGGCAGAATGTTGGGAAGGATGCTGTTTTTTCAGATAGGCATAATGTCTTTTTTTATTCATCAGTACTGCATCTTTTGGGTAAGGAAGGATAATGGCAGTGAGCACTAATTTCTCCTACTTCTCTGAGCGTGGGGCTACTGAAAACATGCGATAAGATCACTGGGTTCACTGAGAGACTATGTTTACCATAGATACGGGTAAAAGAGGCTAAGGAGAAAGGAGACAATTTACATTCTGAAATTCTAATGGTGTTCCATTTTTTTCACCTCTTTCTCCTTGTTCTTCTTATAACAATTCAGTTTTGACTCTTGAGAGGTACAAGATGTATAACATTCTCTGGCATTGCTAATACATGTTTATACAGTAATGAAGGGACTATAGTAATGTCTTTGAGGTGAGTGGACTTTTTGTCTGTGGGTTGAAACACTGCATCAGTGGGGAATTTACTTCATATATTTAGCCTGAAACTGTCTCTAATTAAAAAAAAAAAAAAAAAAAAAAAAAAAAAAAAAAGAAAGAAAGAAAAAGAAACACCTACGATTTTCTCAAAAATACATCTTCTGCATGCATGAATGCTTCCACAGGGCTTTTGGTTTCACTCAACTCTATTGAGAAGTTAGCTATCACAAAATCATTTAATAGCCTTTTGTGTGTCATTCTTTCCACCTGCTAATTTATGGTTCTTTCTCATGCGTGTCTGCATTCTTGGAACTGTCCTTTGGAGACAGCTTCCTGCCTTGAATGAAGAAGAGATTTTTTTCTTTGTGTGTGTGAAGTAAGTCGTTCATTAGAGAAGATTCACCTGCCTTTATCAAGGACATTTGACATACACCTAAAATATAACTCAACAGTTGCATCTTTTCTGACACACCGATTGTCTTTGTCAGCCTTAGTAGTTAACTACTTGGTGTTCTGAATATATTCTTTTCTGTGCTAGAATATAGAATAAACACCTAATTTATGCCTATTGTATAGTCACATTTTCCTTAGTGCCCAATTACATGATCTGTTTAACCCTTTTAGTCCAGTTACAGTATTCCTAAACTTTTGTAGTTTGTTCATTAATCCTATATATAGAAAATTGTAATAATGTTTATTTGTTCTCTTCCCCCCTCCTCTTTTTTTCCCCCCAAATCTTTTAACTACGCAATGCATATGAGTTGTTTTCACTCATTCAGGCTTGTGAGGGGAATGGTTCTAGATGCTTCTGACACTGTTGTGCTTCATGCTGACTTGGTCTCAATTTATTTGCCTGCGTTAAAAGAAGATGCTTCTAGATGTGAGATTTTGAATAAGCACTTGCAGCACAGGTACATATTACATTAACATAATGAAAATATCAACAATAAAATAGCAGTATCATTTTGGAGAATAATAAATAGTAAAAGAATAGTTCTGTAGCATTTGATATCTGAGTGATTTGTCATGACATGGATTAGTGAATAATACTGGAGTTGCCCAACTGATTAATGTTCATCTTGAAACTACTTATTCTTGATGTGACTAAAAAGAAAAGAAAACAATTTATTCATTACTGGATAAAGCTAGAAAGTAAAATTAATCCAAGGAAAGCTTACTCAGATTATGCCATAAAGCAATATGCATTATCTTGAACTATAGATAGGTCTCCAGGTATTGGCAAAGATTTATAATGTCTATTTTTCCAGTCAACAAACAGAAAAATTACTGTTCATTCTTACAAAATCTGATCTATCTGTGTGAAAAATCTTTGGATGAACTATGTGATTATGCAGGAAATTAGACTATTGATTAATTCCATGATAAACAGTGGTATTACTGGTAAAAGTGGTATGGACTTGGGAAAGCTAATTTTGTTTATGATGCTCAAGTATTATTACTGTATAATAGGACTATAATTTGATTTAACATATTCTTCACAGGTTTATAGTAAAATAATTTTGAAAATCTGAAAACACAAATGGCATTTCTATTGCAAACACACTCTACATTTCTTCTCAAATCATACAAGTGGTCAGATACATACTTTTGTCTGTAGGCCAAAACCCGCTTCTGAGTAGAGGGGAGTCCACGTGTGTATTTTCAAACTGTTCATTCTTTTCTTTTAGAAGATGTCCTAATACATTAGATGTTATGTGTTAGCACATTTTATTTTATCAGTTCTAAAGTTTTCGTTGCTTGGTGTTGGGCAAAATGAAACAGATGTGGAAACAGCAACAACAGCATCTCCTTCCTCTACACACTAGGTTGAGAGCAGATCCTCAGGCCCTGCTTCCCGTGGAGGCCAACCCAACGCTGTGCATTAGACACTCTGCCAGACCGGGTAGTAAACTGGCAAATTAGAGCAACTGGTCACATGCTGAAGCACAGCTCTAGTCCCAAAGACATTGGACAGTTGAAAAATAAGACAAGGATGTAGTCTAGGCACAAGGTGTGCGGCAGCTGAGTGGGAACTTTTGCGATTTTGAGTGTGGTATCCAAGATCCTTTACTGGATCTTGCCATTAGTCTTTTTAAAATAGTTGCTTCTGTTGATAAAAATAATGATTTACTGACATATTCTGCACTTGCTTAGATTTTATTCTCTTCAGTGATTCTTGAACATGTTGTATTTGAAAGGCTGGATGGGTAACCTGGAGATATTGTGATGTATGCTGTGTTCATACAGAAATGTTGAGATTGCTTTTGCTTTCCTCCTTTTTTTTCCCCCAAAACAGTATCATTCTATGAAATACATAAGAAATGATCGAAGTTCCTGATGTGCCCTAGAGACTCTCACACCTGCTGTGTTTCCAAGTCTCCTGTGTCCTGTATATGTTTACAAGGTAAAGGACAAATTATACAAAAAGTGTTTTAGCTTCTCGTGCGTCATTGTATAAGGCATTGGTGATTTCAGTAAATGAAATATTCAGGCAGCATGAAGCCCGTCCAATCCAACGAAGGCTTATTGAGACAGATCAGCAGCTCTGTTCTCTCTATTGGATTTCACTATGTTTTCCTTCAATTTCAGTGATTTTAATCTGAAGTTATAGAACACTCTTTCACATTGTTAACTGCCTTTATTCTCCAGAAAACTATGATGCTGTGACACAAACATATCTTATTCCTATCTCCTCTGTCACAGGCCTATTTTGGCCACTATTCTTACTCTTGACAGCATACTTTAAAAAAGATTTTTTTTCTTGAATTGTAAAATACTACCTTTTATAAATGAAAAATAGAAACCTTGTAGCAGCTAATGTAAGGCTTAGTGCAAAGGTATTTGAAGAAGTTTTTATTTTATTAGTTTCTGCCTTTTTTATGATTTTTCTTTCAATTTCATTTCTCTAGGTTGCTGGTGTTTTTACCTTTCCAATTTTTGTTCCTATCACCTGATCCAATTTGGCAGAGTCTTAGGGTCTACTCTGTGTGGAAAATAAAAGGTAGCTACATTACATCCCTGCAGAGTTTTCACTGTCAGTACTTCAGATTTAAGGTTGGATATATTGTGTAGTGCTTTGTTTCAGATCTGCCCTTAAATGAAGGGTTATATCCCTCCTCTGCCTCTGCGATAGACGATGAAAAATCTATGTCTCTCTTAATTCAAGCTATAAAGCATTCTGCCATCCACCCCTTGAATGGCTTCTGGGACCTCTTCTCGGTTTTCCATACCATTACTTTTTATTTTATATTCTTCTTGCTAAGAGTTCTAAGATTTTTTTTTCTCCTGAAAAAATTAGAAATAATGTAATTTATATATAAAAAAAATCATATGTGTAAAAAAAAATCTCAGACCTGAATGCCTAATGGCATCTGTATGTTCCAGGAAAATTTAGTTCTTTCACACTGCATTTTATTGTACAAATTAGGAGAAAATAACATGGATATAATAAAAACACTTTTAGTCAGTTTAGAGTCTTTATTTTCTGATATAGTTGAGGTGGAGAATATAAGGAATAATACAGAAGGTAAAAGAATTCTTCGCTTTATTATAGGAGACCACCATAAAATATTTAAAATCCTGATATTACCTTTCACACCATAAGCTATATTGTTCCTGTTTTTACTGGGTAATCCTTTCCTCCTGGAATCAAAATCTTCCAACTGACTTAACTGAGACTTGAAACTCTTCTATTTAGGCTCTTACAAAACATAATATTGATAATGTACTCAGGCTTACTTGCCCTTTCCCTTATTACATGCTATGTAATATTTCCAGAAACTTCCAGTCATTTACTATGTTATCATTTAACAAATGATAACAAGATGTCTGATATTCTGAATAACAATGAAAAAGAAAAAAAGAAAATTCCATATGAAATAGTTACTTTTAACACTGGATTGTTTTTTGTTTAATATATATATATATGATAAGCAATTATTTTTAGATTTAATGCATACACTGACACCAAAACAGAAATCTGCTATTACCTGAAAAAAAATTAGAAATGAAACCTCTTCTCTATCTTATTGTAGAATTGCCTGCTCTGGGCATACACCTTCTGTGCTGCAGGCTGAAGAGATGGACCACTACTCTGTCGTATTCTGGTGATTTCTGTGTATTTACTTTTGGCATTATTAGCCTTTACAGACTGTATTTCTTGGTGAGCTCATTTCCACTCTATTCTTCTGATCTCTTTAGATGACTGAATTACATATATCACCATACTTGAATAACCTTGACACCTCTATCTCAAGTGATAACATATTTAGGTCAGAAAGCCTAATATGTCACACAGGAGAACAGGTAAATCTAGACACATTTAGCTTCCTCAGGCTGCGTTTGCAGAAGCAAATGATACTACAGAAGAGCTCAAAATAGCTTTTTGACTTGCCTCTATAATACACTGAATTATTGTACAAATATTAGAAAAAAATATAATAATCAATGACCATTCTTATGAAATCTGATTCCATAGGATGGCTTATACATGTCAATGTTTTTTATAGAATAAGGCACAACAATTTGAAAAAGATGGAAAAAAATCACAATTTCAGTAGGAAAACTTATGCTAATCAGTTTCCTTCAACTGACATTGTACTTCTGCTACAAATATAGCATTTTTGTTTAGACATTTGCTTCCATGCTATCTAAGTCAGATGCAACTGTATGACTATGTAACTGCTATCAAAATCAGTGGCACTGCTAGATACACTACCAAACATTTGGGAAATTTACTGAATAATGAAATGTGTTATCTGGTTCATACAGCATATTTATGTTATTCGAAATCAGTCCTTCCCCAGAGTGCTTAGTAAAATACTTGATTCTCTGCCCTCATTTATTAAGAGTCTGATTCTGCTACTCTTACATCTATGAAGTGGAAAGTTAAGGAGAGTTTCAGAGAGAAAAAAGACTCTCTAGTGTGAGAAGATGTTCATGAAATTGATCCAAATTGATCTGTCACTGCAGCTTGGACACAGTGGAGAAATAGGGATCTATGAAGTCTCTCTGCCATGAATTGAAAATCTATTATCAAACAGCAGTCGTGTTGATTCCTGTTCTGACCACCATACCACAAGTTTGACAAACAGAGCCATAGACCCCGTCTTACAGAGCTCAGACCACTGGGGATGTAGCTTTCTGTCAAATTGGGTTGAAATTATTGAATGGGAAAAGAATTTATTATAAGTATGCACGTGATCATGTAAGCTTTGTTGTTTTCCTGGGCAGCCAAGATAATTATCTGTCTGAGTCTTGACTTAATTCCTGTTGCATGTTCTTGCTCTCAGTAGGAATTTAGGATCCCCATACATCAGTAGCATTAACTTACATATGTAATAAAAAAGGGCCAAAAAAAATGATTCGCTCTTTCCACGATATGCTACTTTCCTGTTCTGTTTTTGTGGGTTTTGTTTTTGATTTTGCTTTCCCCCATTCAGATTTCCTTTTCCTCTCATAACATTAACGACAGTATTTGTCAACGTTTGCTTCACAGAGCTTTGGCATAGATTGTTTACTAATGCTTTTGCCAGTCATTCTTATCTTTTTATGAAACAATTTACGTATGAAATATTGCCATGGGGCATATGGTGACAATCCAGTAGCATATTGAAAACAAGAGGAACTTCAAATTCTGTCTATGGCAAAACTGTCTGGACTTTTTTTTTCCCCTTTAAAATATAATAAGAATGCTAGCAAACTCAGAAATGTAGCATTACATTTACATTGTTTGCCTCAGCAGGCTCATCCCAGATATTGAGAAAAACAGTGCCATGTTTCAACAATCTTATTGAAAAAACCAATGGCATTTACAGCATTCAAGACCTGGGAATTCCAGTAACATTATCAGAGAAACAGGATATTCCAGGTCAGAACCCCAGAAGGAATGTGCTGATACCTTCACTTTCATTAAAAAAAACAAACTAAAAACATCTCCCCACACACGTATAAATAAGGAAACATATTTCAAATTGCTAACTTACGGTGGAAAATAAGACATTTCCCCCAGTTAAGACCACTCTGATTACTCATATTTTTCATCCACTGCTCAAGCTACATTTTTGGCTTTGCACTAAGGAGAGCTCAATCAAGACTACTGAGTTATTCAAATTCATCATCTAGGAGGTGAACAGGTTTTTGAATGTTTATATTTCTTATACAGAGGAAGATGCTGTTGTGGAAGAGGAATCATGTTTTGTTCTAATAATTATTTTATAACTTGTTGTTTTCTAATGTTCCACTATTTGTCTTACTAAACAAAAAAATGGAAATTTTCCCAAAGTTCAGGAGTATTTCCACAACATGAGCAAAGCTATGTAATCATAACTCTTTGTAGCTATTTGTAGGTCTTCTTTAGGACCTGGAAGGAAACCACAAACTTGATATCAAATAAAGTAGCACTTTAAGCTTTTAGGGAGGTACAAAAAATACACTGTCAAATGGATTTGATTTTATCATTCCATCTGCTATTCAATCACACATTCACAATTGTGAAACATTCACAATTGTCACAATTCCTACCATAAATCACTTCTAATTTTGAATGAATGTCTAAATGAATGGAACAGAAAGCTGTTTATGCTGGCTAATTAGAATGCCTGGTTTCTGTATCTACATATCTGTGGGTAAATCTCTTTAAATTAATATTCCTTGGCAGAGGCTTTGCTTTATCATTATTTCTCATTTTATAAATAGATACAAATTATTGTGCCAAAGTCCTAGCAGTATCCAGTCTGATCCTCGTCTGTTCTGAAAATGTTTTTATTATAGCAAGATGTGAGTCAAAGGGCATAATCCATGTACTAAGGGTGTGGGTTAGTACGATACTACAAGATAAATTGGTATTGATTCATCTTCTCAGGGCAAATAGTTTTTGACAGTGCGGAGGATAGATATAAAGAGGTGTGTCTCTAAATACAAAGAGCTAAAGTTGAAAAGATTTGCATTTAAATTAAAAATGTGGGTGGTGGAAATCAATAATAATAATCAAAGCATTTAGTTTTGGAAACAGCAAGACATTAAAAAATTATTCAAATTTACAACTGTTGCCTTTTAGAGATATAGAAAAAACAAGGACAACATTTAATAATTTTTATATTTCTGTTTTTATTAAATAAGCTCAGATAATACTTAATTTTATATATATATATATATATATATATAATATTCACTGAAGTGAATGACACTATGTGAAAGACATGACTACATGTCTTTATCTCTGAACTTCATTTAGCTGAACAGTCACAACTGTGCTGTCATTTATGTAATCTATATCTCACATTTTGCAGGTAAAAACACAATTCTATGTTGTATCCAGTTATTATATTAAAAACATGTTCCAAAGAACAGCCACTGGTAAAACAGGTAATGAAGGTGTATTGTGTATTCTGCAACTAAAAAAACAATAAATAACGTATCTATGTAAAACTCTAGGAATTCTATGCAAAATATAGAATTATCCTATGATTTCTCTTCTGTAAGTATATCACTGTGCACAAGAATAATGTCTCCTTTTTCCTGTGGGAAAAAACAGGGTTGTAATAAATGCTCACTAAGAGACTATGCAGTTGCAGGAAGGCGGTGAAGGTTAGCACAGTATGTGCGGACACTTGCAAAAAGATGGAGGAACCTGCAGAAATCGAACATTTAAAGAAATATGTATTTGCAGAATGTGAAGGCATAAACTTTTGCTAGGAAAAATTCAGTAAACTGACAGCTGTGTAAGCCTGTGTACTTTACCTCCTCAACTTTTGATCACAAATTGAATTAAAAAGATGAACTTTTTTTTTTTTGAGATGTTAAAAGTTCAGACTAGAAATTCATATTTCATCTGGCTGCTAAACAGTAAGCTGAGGTGCCGGCATGACTCTTGCTTCCTCTTGAAAAGAAATTAAAAAAGTAAAGATATTCCTGGACTTAAAAATTTATTTTTCCTCAGAAACCTAAAACACTGCCTGCCTATATGCAGCCTATATGCCTCTGCATTTTGCTATATTATTGCTAGACACATGAAGTTTTCTGAGCCTTAAATCTGAGATTCAATTTTGAAGACATTTGTAAAAGTTAGCAGACTGCTATTTTTCGGTAGGTGAATTAATGTTTTTGAAAGCCTGAGTGCTGTCTCTGGAAAAGATTTCCTGTGGGAAAATGGATCATTTAAATGGGTTAGATAGCTGGGGAGAGAATGAGGGAAAGATAGGAAAAAAGGGACAAGTACCAGGATTAAACTCACTGATGTTTACATAGCTATCTGAACAGTTTGACCTGAATCTGAGAGTAAAGTTGTTATTAGAGTTTTCTCCAGCTCTTGTGGCACTCTCTCAGTAACAAAGATAGTGTATTTTCTATATCAGGAAGTCTCTATTCTTATTTTTCTATGTTTATATTTTGAGCCATAGTTTCAATGTATATGTGCATTGTGTGTTATATTTTGCAGAGAAACACTCACACTAGAGCTAATCAAGCTCCAGTTTGGGTATTAGACCCAAAGCAGAAAAGATTTGTAGTTAATGTGGAATTTCTCTCCTACTCTACAGTGTTTAGGATAGCTGTAGCATAAATCCGACAACAGAACAAAATGCATGTACTGGAACCTACTGCCCCTGTTAGTTATTGTTTAAATCTCATAGCAGGGATGTCATTTCTTTCTCAGTCTCTGATTTAGTGACTACTGCTAGCTGCCAAAAAGGTATAGCTAAATGAAATAATAATACCTTGCTCTTTTACAGTAATTTACATCAATAATTCTCAAGAGTTCTTTATGAAAAAAAACTTTCATTATCCTCTTTTTAAACTGAGGCACAGAAAGGGGTAAAGTGACATATTTGAGGGCATTGACAGTTGAGTTATGATGATTCTTGCTATGATATATGAAATTTTTTTTCCTCTCTGCCTGCTCTGCTCTCTTCTACAGATTTACTATCTCCACAACAGTCATCAGAACTGAAAGAGTGCCCACATTTGAGTTATATTATACTAAGCCAAAGGACTTGACTTTAAGCTGTTGACTAATGAAGATACTAGACTTTTTTTTACTGATGTATGGGTATACCACCTGGTTTGTTAAAGAAGAATAACTGCTAGTTAAAGGAAAATAAGACAATAGAAGGAAGTATCTATTGCATCAACTATGTAATACGTAGATTTTTCCAAAACTAATTATCAGTGTCCTATACTGCCCAGTTACTGAGTCAGGAATAGGATGCAAGTCCCCAGGGCATTATCCAGTGTGCCATACTTCCCCAGTTCCTGAGATTTAAGCACAGTATACTAAGATATACCACTGTTTTCCCATAGTGGAAATGTACCTTAGACAGTCTGGGGTAAAATCTGGCCTTCTATTTCTGAAGTTCCTCTTTGTTGCAAACACTCACCTGCAGCTACATCTAAGGTCTGTTCTCATATTTCCCCTGAAGGCACTCTTTCACTGCGGGTTCTGAGCATGATATTCAGAGCAACTTACTTACCCCCAGGAAGCAGATAACGCTCAAATTCAATTCTGACATTATATATAAAAATATCATGGAAGTTTTTCCTTTCATTTCCCCTTCCTCTTTCTGTGGTTTGACCATTCTTTATTAATTGACTTTTTTGAGAAATAAAGTCTTAGGAAATATTTTTCAAATATGTTGATTGTATTAATGTCAGTTTTGGCAACAAAGTATCAACAAATGATGTAACAAAAATCACAATGCAAAACTCAGGAGTGGAGTTTGTGAAACATGGTATCAAGTATCATATCAGATGCTTGAGATATGATCTTAATTGGCACAGCTTTAATGTCATTAAGGATTTTGCATATGCTTCAGCTAGTGTTCAGGCAGATGAGAACAAATATCAATATCCATCTGTCAAGAGAGTAGAGCACATATGGTACCACAGGACCTTAAAAGAAGTCAGGTACCGTTTATAAAATATGATTCAAACCACTGTAGTGTGCAATAGCACAAGCCGGCTAAGGGACTTGCTCACCTTGATGTGCTTTCCAATCAAAGAGAGCCCTGAGTCAGAGCCTAGGAACTGGATAACACCTTTTGCAAAATGTGGATGCAGATTTGAGCTTCACAGGAGTGCACCTATATATATTAATCCTTGATCCAAATATTTTCAAAAGTTGAGAAAAGCTGGCTTTGTCTCGTGTTTTATATTATGTCTACAGACAATTAAATGAAAAGTGGTAGTTTATAGATAGAGTTACAGTACATCTATATGAACCTAAGTGTGTGTGTGTGTGTGTGTGTGTGTGTGTGTGTGTAAGGCATTAAATACCAAAGCACTGAATTTCCCTAGCTGTATTACTGGCTTCTAATATTCGTCTTTAAACACTAAAAGAGCTTCATTCCTTTGAGGAGAGCAGATGGAAGAGTCCCATATGAGTAGAGAGAGTTGGCAAGTTTTGAGAATTTTTTAATTTCAATAGTTTACATTTGAAATCGCAAGATAGCAGCTGTATCAAAACTATATTTGCTGTCTAGCTTTGTATCACAACCTTTTCTCTGCGCTACAGTTATATCCTTTTCTAGTGGCAATAGGGAAAGTCTGTGACAAAAGGAAATAAAAAATGTGGGAGAAACTTGGGTGTAATTTGTGTTTTCATTTTTGTAAATTAATATCAGAAAAAAACAGAATTATCTGGAATTAAAATATTTAAGGACTTATTTTCATTCACAAATTTGTGATTTTACCCATGTTAATCATTGTTTTAGTAAATACCCACTGTGATCCTTAAAGGAACTCTAAAAGTTGGTCTTTAGAAAACTTGAAAAGATTTATCCTAAGATTGCTAAGAAATATGCTAAGAAACGAGAAATCGATTTTTTATTGACATTTTATTTTTCAGAATATTGATCAAATTGAGTAGTAGATTGTTCTATAGGAAGAATTCATCTTGAAGCTATTTTAAAACAAAAGTTTGAGTACAAGGAATTGTGGACCGTTAATGCTGTTTCAGTTCTGGGGCAGCTCATAGCATTGGTTTTGTGTAAATGCTTCATGCTTGTCCTTGTTTGGCATGAAACATAATTAGAATAAAAGGAAAAAGAGGATTTTTATTTTATTTTGTTTTACAGTGTTGCCCTGATTCAGAAGTAAGTACTTTGGTTTCCTGGAAACCTTCCACCCACACAAAATACTGAAGTTGAATGTAGACTTCAGCCAGAACCTTAGCTGTAAGGTAGAGCTTTGTGAAAAAAGAGAGAAAATATTCTGTAAAATGTCTTTTTTAAGAGGAAAGAAGTAAAAACTGGAAGAACTGTAATCTGATTATAATTAGATCATTGGATGCTAGACACCTAGTGTATGGACTTCATGGAAGATCCATCATGAACTTCCTTTCTGTTTGGGGGTATAAAGTGATGGGAGATTTCAGAAATTATACAGGACCAAGATAAAAGTTGAAGCATTATCATATAAATGTTTGAAGGATTACCCATTCACAGTACCTTCGACATATACTATGCTGAGTTACTCTGTACAATAGAGGGTGATCTTAATAAAAAATTATGACTAAACATCTAGGTAAATTAATATAAGCTAAAAAAATATTTATTTAGCTCAACTATTGTGTAAAGATAAACAGGGTAATTTGGAACTAGATTAGCTATTACAAAAACAGCTTAGTTTCAGGAGTGTAGCGTTCAGAACCAAGTGTGGCAAAAGGGTGCAGAAGTAACTTAAGGAAAATATTACCCTCTAGAATGCAGTAAAGTGGTTGGAAGCTAATCCTGTATAGATGGTGGTTGATTTTTCACTCTTTTTCCTTAAACTTTCACCCTTTAGCAGATTACAGGAACCTGAGTAGAACTATACAAAAGCAGTTTTTTTCACTTTTTAAGATAGTTTGAGTAGTTTTTAGAATAGAAAATAAAGCCTGAGAAGTTTAAATTTGTGTTTTACATACAAATTCATCCTTTCAAATGCATCTCCTTTAAACTACTGCTGAAATCGCCAGCCTCATTTGATGTCTGTCTCTGTATTTTATGATTTACTGGACTTAACTAAAATATGCATTTATTTTATGTTTCCTTTTCAAAGACTCATGAATTTCATGATGGTTTTGAGATAGTTGGACTTAACACAAAAAGAATAAATTTAAGATAATAGATTCATCCATGATGTAGTGCCATTGACTTCAGGAACGATTCTGGCCCAGTTATTTGGAAATATATTTTTCAAGGTCTCATTGCCTAATGGTAATATTTCATTTCACTAGAGAAACCAAAGATATGCAAGGAGACAAGAAAAAGAATCAGGAACAATTAAAAACACTAGTGATGACCATTTCTTCTGTTTCCAAAAAGATTTTAAATACTTTCTAAAGAAAGGAAGGAAAGAAGACACAATAAAGTGAGTAATATATCAAATGCTAAAATACGAAAACTTTATAAGACTTCTTTTCTGTTCTTTCTAACTCAGTGATTGTAGATACTGTGGAAACACATATGTCAGCTTATTCACAAAATGTCAGTATATGTTCTTCTATGGGGAAAAATATACAGACAAAAAACATCATGATTTCAGGGACAGAACCAATTCAGTATCTCTCGTTATGATGACTTAGATTGTTCCTCTATGCACTTGCGAAGACTTTCCATAGGACTCAAATGTACCAAGTTCTTCCACTAGTCATGATTAAAGAGGGAGCTGTTACCCCACGAATAATGGCACAGAGTAGATTTCCTTTATGTCTCAGATGTTACCTTATAACCTGATAAAAAAATTTTTTTTGCCTTATCTTCCAATTTTTCCTCTTATAGTTAGTTGAGAAGAAGAAACATTGGAAAGCTGTTATTGAAGATTCACCTATCCAATATGTGAAGAAGAGCACCTTGGAGCTACTTTGACACAACTGAGAGCTGCAGTAATCGTGTTCTTAAACCTTATGTGTTAGGGCGTAAATTGATCACTAGATAGAACCAGGAAAAAATATCTTTGTTAGAAGTATGTGTGGATGGAATGGAAGAAGCATGGACGGTGGAGTTTTCTCGCATCATATAGTTTCATTGGATTCGTTGTTTGAAACCATTCCCATTTCTAAGCCCATCTTGGGCAAGATAGTACATCAGAGTTCATAAATATCTCTTTACTTCAGCTTCCAGCAGGGCAAGGAATATACTGCAGTTATACCCAGAGACTGTCTTCGTTCTAGTGATAAAAAAAGTTTCTGTAGTAGGGGAAAGATTTATAAGCCCCTTACTCTGCCTTTTTTGTTTTGTTTTGTTTTTCTTGCAGTGTCGTGTTACCTATAATTCATTAACGAATAGATCTTCTGTAAAAGCTATATTTTAACAATCATCTCCCATTTCTACAGTCTCAGTCTGACTTTGCTGCAGTGTGCTAAAGTGCGGAAGAGTGAACTGTCAGCAGCAACTGATTTATAAGAGTGATTTACCTTCTGGAGAGTGTAATTATGTTCATAGTTAAGAATTAATCAGGTGAGAGAATTATGGAATAATCACACTCCTGACTTTGGAAGGACAAACTAAATGGAGATTGCTCCATCGAGCCATCTCAGCAGATGGAGAGCTCTTTATTCTTTAACAGTTGGAATACCAAATTTCCAGTATAGTTGTCTTTATTTTTAAAGAAAAAGAAAGTAAGAAATCTTGTAATGGCTACCATGCAGGTTACATAGGTGAAAATACAAGAGAAAACCTGGAGAAAAAATAAAATACATTCAAAATCATCAAATTAAATCAGATAAATGAGATCTTTTAATTTACCATTACGAAATCATGCATGGTTCTATGAATGTAAGAAAAGTCTTTGTTTCTGCTGGCTTTTTTTCTCCTTAATATGAAAATTTGATTTCACTTAAACCTTCCTGGTATGTGTCCTATAACAATTATGTTTTATTAAACTAAAGCTGTTCGAGCTTTATTTGAAGAAGACACTGTCTCAAAGTCTGAAGGCTGAATGAGAAGACATCCCAGATGGTCTGTTAGGGAATCTAGGTATTTTTTTGAAGCATATTTTGCTTTAAAGTTGTTTGAGTTCATTGTTACTCTTTATAGGTAGAATCTTATCCCAAACACTACAAATAAATTATGTCATGTGCAATCATACCCTATAGCAATCAGGAAACCGATTCTATGAGGTACTTTCTGCACTGTGCAAAGTCTCCTTTAGTTCGTATGAACTTTAAAGTTCATGCTCCCAGAAAGCAGTTATCATTTCATATGGTTAAATTCTGGATAGTACTGCTATTTGTGCTATTTCAACAACTGAAAACAGGGATCTAGAAATACATAATTTGCATTTTAAAGAAAAAAATCAGTTAAATACTTTTACAAAGAGAGCAGAGCCATTGACCACTGGTATTTTATTCCTGCCAGTGTGCAGGACCTAGCAGCTATTCAAAATAAAGTAGCTCTCTCTCCACAGCATAATACTTCAGTAACTTAGGATGTCTTGCATTGGATCTAAATGTCAAAGAAGCAACTGTGAATGAGACAGTACAAAGTGCTGATCAGGAAAATGCAAAATCTGCTTCGGAAGAGAAGACTGGAAGAGATTGACCATTTTAACCTGACATAAAAAAAGGAGAGAGAGAGAGAGTACTTCTATAAATGCATCAGCAGAAGTAAATAAAACAAAGGAAGAAGAATTATTGAAAATAAAGAACAATGTTGGCACAAGAAAAAATGGATATGAGCTGACCATGAATCAATTCATGCAGAAAATTAAGAAGTACTGAAACAGCTTTTTAATGAGGACAATTAATTTTTAAGGTGGAGATCAGTCCACTTAGGTAAAGTATAATGTGATGTTATCCTGCTAGACTTGATAGATCAGGAACTTCTTTCCAGTCTTTTTTTCCAGTGGTGATATAAATGGAAAGTCTATCTGGTTTCCCAGTCCCTGGAAAGAAGTTCAAGGGTGTAGACAGGTAGATAAGTCTTACCTTTCATGTTTTGAATCATGGTACTTTTAATTTAATAGCCTAAATGCTTACATTAAACCCTACATCCATATGGTTTGTGACCATGATGGAGTATGAGTCACTCCTTCCCTGTATACAGGATTCCCTACCCAGAGATCAAATTTTTGTCTTAAAACTGGAAAAAGAGCAAAAGTTATGTGGACAACCAGCAAACTTGGGCTTAAGTGAGAATTCAGCTTAATGGCATAGATAAAGCCTCAGACACCAACTATGAATGCCATTTCTAAAGAAGGCTGGCCTCGAATCACCTTAACTATAGTTATGTGCCTATGTTAAAATATTAAGTGTAATTAATCTAGAGTTTTCAATCACTTTCAGTGTTATTGGGTAAAAAGCTAGGAGACACTTGGCTTTGCCTAAGTCCCCTCCTACAGAAAATGGCAGCCCATCTTTAACTTTTATAAGCTAGCAGTAAAGTGTGTCAGGAAAAGCTTGACTGGCCTGAATGTTATGTGAAAAAGTTGAAAATCTAGCAAAATACAGGACTTGCTGGAGAGGTGAAAAGACAAAAGAGTCTCTCATTTTTCATTCTAGTCACTGTGCATGAAGGTCAGTAGTCGCTGTGTGGTTATATAATGCCACAATACGTGAGCCCCCATGGGCTGCTGAGGTGAGCGTTGAAGAGTGAGAAGAGTAGAGCATTCGGCACCTAAATAATTTTTCTGGAGGAGGCTGCTCTTCCCTTTCGAGATTACCATACTGTGGCTAAGACAGCACGCTGCAGCATCCTGCAGGTACTGTGACTGCTCACGTAGCAGTTACCATCTTAGGCTCTCAAAGGACTTTAACACACTAGCTTCCACCAAATGAAGCTGAGAGTGGCAGATCATCCACAGAGATGTGTGCAAAGAACGAACTGCAATTTCAGGTGGAAAGGGTAATGTAGTGCACTAGACCCTACGTGTACCCTAAAGTTACTTGACAATACTATATAAATTTAACTTGTGTTTTAGGCCAGCAAGAATTTTGGAATCTCACCTGGAAGATTTCTTCACCCTTTCCATAATTTTTCCTCCCCCTTTCTATTACTCCTTCTTAGCTGAGACAATTTGCAAATGGCAAGTGCCCTCAAAACCTCTGAATAGATTGGTTTGCTTTCAGAAGACAGAGAGCCAAGTCTGGGGAGCGCAAAGTAACAAACACTTCCCTGTTTTATGCACAGATTTCTTTCTTTCTTCTTTTTTTAACCTCTATTTTGCTTGCTTAGTGTTTGCAAGGTGTTCGTCTACTTGAAGGAAATGCAATCAGCCTTATTAGCTATAAATAATAGCTAGTTTTCTGTTTTGATTTTACTTCTAGACACTGCCTGGAATATAAGCTTGCCTGTGCCCTTATATCCCAAAACGATGAAAGTAGGACTGAGCTGTACTCCTCCCTCCTTCCTTTTGCTACAGCAGTTTAGGCTCAGATTTGGGGAGGAGGCTTAGGAATGCAGAATGAGGAAATATGTATTCTATGCAGGATATGGTTAAATGAAAACATGTTTATAAAATTGTCTAGAAGTTACTACTGGCTCTATTAATTATCATTTATTCCCTGTGAGTCTGGAATATTTCAGGAAGTGTGGTGCCAAAGAAGAGTTAGCTACAGCTGTTATAAAAACGTTCAAAGTTATACGTGGTGCAATAAGGGACAATCTTGTTTCCTAGCCTAAAGAGAAGGGTGGTCTCTAATTAACTAACTGTACAGACAAATGGTCATGAGCAGATTCTACTGGAATTTCCTAGGCTTTAAGCGGCAGCAGTTCCTTGTGTAGGAACAACATGCAGTCCCTAGTAATTAAGTTGCAATTTACCTGTTGCTTTTAAAATAACATGAGCTAGTGACTCTGTGGGAGGACACCATATCTTCCTCTGGGTTTGTATACACCTAATGACATATCAGATGTACCTGAATCCTGATTAGGCATTAGAACCACTGCATTATCAGTGGTAGAAATATTTCATCATTCACAAAAGAAATTGTTTTATACTTTGATGAAGCTCCGAATCCTTTTGCATTCAGTCAGGAGAAATAAAAGATCCAGAATTTCAACACATCATTTTCATGAGAGCAAAATTTCTGACAGGAAAGGTGAAATCTTATTTTCTAAATCAAACATGCTGTAGTGTGTGGGCTGAGCTTCATTTGGCATCCCTGCCTCATTATGTCTCCTTATCCCTACAGCAGTTTTTTTAATAGTGTTTGAAAAGTCACCTCTGGGACTAGACAAATTATCCTTTCTGTTATGTCATGTTCTCAAGGAGACTATGGTACAGCATTCATTTTGGTAGGAGAAAAAGACGGTGATGTCCACAGTGCTAAATAAATGGTCCAGTATTTATTTACATATCTCCCAAGTTTTTCTCAAAGGACCCATTCAAAATGAAATTCTGTCTGTCCCAAAGGAAACAAAAGTGTTCTGTGCTCCATTTCCACAATGAGGGAGCTGCGTATTAAGGTAATAGTCTGCATATCATTATATGTAATTATAACTATAATTACAGTCCTTTATTTCCCTGTCTTTCTAAGTTGCCACCTGCAATAATTTAGTTCACTCATATTTAGCATAACCGTACTTGTTTTAAAATTGTAGATAATAGCTTTTTTTTTTTTTTTTTTCCTGAAAAACAAAGCTGAATAGAAACTGCTGGCCATACAGATTTTTCTTTTTTTTAAGCCTTTACGAGCTTGCCTTAGAACATTGTGATTTGGGAACAACTAAAAAATTATGTAGTATCTTAGCTATATCCAAAGCAGAAAATTCAAATTTTAAATCCAAGGACATCAAACCTCAAAGTTTTTCAGCCTCTGTCAGTCCCCAGAAGGACGTATGATTACACATCAAGAAGCTATAGAACAAGAGTAATTTCAGCCTTACAGATGCAAATATTTAAACTGTTCAGTGTATCCGTCCAGTTTCAGGATCCTTCCTAAAACGCATGTACTGTGTTCCTGTTTCTGAGAACTCTTAGTGCCAAACTCTTACGCCATGCTTTGTGACTGCGGTCCTGCAAACTACTTGCATGCTGTGACAGCCTAAGGACTCAGCTGGAGACGCAGTCCAAGCCTTATCACCACGGCTAAATTACCAGAAAATTACAGAACACGTCTTCATTCCCACATTCGCTATGCAGTACAGATTCACAGATTGGCCTGGTTTTGGGGCTACTTCCTTCTCTGTCCTATGTGCAGGTTTCTGTATTGTATCATCCTGCAACAGCAAGGACTCATGGCCTCTCATATAGCCTTCACAAACAGCTTCTCCACCTGCTTGTCAGAGGAGAGCTGGCACTGATGTGTGGAGTCCCCTCAACAACCACAGGTTTGGGGATCAAGAGAAAGCCTTTTGCACTGCTGTGTGAGCACCACTGATTTTCAGAAAAATACTACATGGACTTTAAAAAGCCTATCATAATTGGTGAGTGTTGCTCATCTGACTCCAGTTAAGGTCCTCCAACAACATGCTGGTGGAAAACATTCCACTAGAACCGAATAGGGTTGGAATCAAGAATTAATAAAAAGAGAATGCATTCCTTTCTTCAGCTTATTTTTATCTGAATTTTTGCTAAAATTGTATAAGATCATTAGAAATAGAAATGTACAAATTTTACATGAAATTCTAAAGGATTTTATACACAGCATTAAAACTTGATATCGGGCATTCCTAGGTTTTAAGTATTTGTCTCTGATTCTTCTCTGTCTCCATGGCTTTCTAATGGTAATAATTAACACCGAGGGCATATTTAATGCTGTATATTATTTATGCAGAACATTGATCAAACAGCAGCTAATGAATCTTTACAACTCTCCATTTACATAGATAAGTTTAAATTTTAAAAATCAAGAAATCATTTGCATCTGGGAGATACTGTGTTATGTTTTCAGTACACATAAAGCATATTAGCACCATGAATTTTACTAGAAGTAATTAGAATTTGTAAGTCCTATCCTAACTCTGCAGAATCTCACAATGTGAGAGAAAGCTAGGGAAAATATGCAAGCAGTGTGATAGCAGTGGCTGACCCTGCTAATAAGGGATCATACAGGATTTTCCACAATTCTACAGAAAATGTTTGTTTCTATTGGACTACTCTTTTCTTATTACGGATAAACATAGCAGCAAATCAGAACATAAAGTTACTAATATTTGCTTGGTTTTCAGGGCAATAGCATTGTTAAGAAGTACAGCTAAAAAGAGAGAAGGTGAGACATATCGGCACCCCGGGAAAATCTTAGCAGATGCATAGAAATAAGATACTTTGTGCTGTTAAAGCATATATGCATAATGCCTTGTCTCTCCTACAGGGAAAGCCCACTGTATGTGAGTTTGTTTTTTAGAGGTAGGAAAGAGACCCACACAGCATTATACCCATGGTTTTTAATTTCCTATTTCAGATGGCTTTATTAATCTCTCAGCTGGCCATCTACAGATGCTAACTGTGCTGCTCTAAAGTAGCTCTGCTGGACTCTGGAAACTCACTTTGTAATCTGCTGTTTTCATGAAAAAATAAAGGATGATAGGGAACAAGGTAAAGGGAAAAGAAGAAAAAGAGGAATTGTGTATCTTCAACTTTAGCAGACTTCTGAAGAAAGAAGTGAGTTTTTTTCCCCTCTCTAGAATAAGAAGGTATGAAGCATCTTATATCTAAGGAGAAAGCCCACTAGAAAATCAGAATAAAAAGATACTTCTATAGAGAACTGTCCAGCTGATAATGTGCTAAATGAGATTTTGAATTCCTAAGAGTTAATGACAGAGTTTTCTCCCCAAACTTTAGTTCTTCTAGATTTCCCTCCTCTAGTCACACTTGACATCAGTAAGTTTTAGGATATCCAAACCTGCAGTCCTGGCTAAAGCTTGTTCTTGTTATTTAAGTATCATTGTGGCATTATCTATTTTTGCTTGTTTGTTTTCTGAGGTAGTCTTATGGTCCTAAGAAAACTTTTGTCAAAACGATGATGTCTGATAAATTATGCAGATTGCTCACCAAGCCAAGAATCGGTTTACACTTGTGTTCTATTTAAACCAGCTTGTTTGTCTGTAAGAGTGAATGTAAAGTGAAAACTAACAAGTTGACATGCGGGTGGAGTGTTAAGTGCTCACTGCTGTGGCAAATTTTCGTTAAAACCTTGGAACTCTGAAATTGATACACCACTTTCTTTTTATTTTTTTTTTTCTGTCATTAAGGAAATAGGCTGCCAAACTTCTCACCCTCAAAAAAGGTTAACTTAAATAATAAATTAATTTATGCACCAGAATTTTTCAATTTCATTTGGCTAAAAATCACAATAAAGATCCACCATGAAAGACAGCAGAGTATTGCAACCACTTTACTGTACCAGTATGTGTCAGAACAAAAGTTCCCTTTCCAAAGGAAATTGGAATTTCTTTTGCTACTCCTGGAGAAAGATACTTGCTAGCCATTTCTTAATGTTATGATGCTTCCAGCGTAGGGCTATGTGGATGATCTGAGGGCTGCAGCACCTGCCCTACGAGGAACGGCTGCGAGAGCTGGGCCTCTTCAGCCTGGGGAAGAGAAGGCTGAGGGGGGATCTGATCAATGTGGACAAGCACCTGAAGGGAGGGTGTTGAGGGGACAGGGACAAACTCTTTTCGGTTGTCCCATGTGACAGAACAAGAGGCAATGGGCAGAAATTGAAGCACAGGAAGTTCCATGTGACCGTGAGGGGGAATTTCTTCCCTGTGAGAGTGACGGAGCCCTGGACCAGGTTGCCCAGAGAGGTTGGGGAGTCTCCTTCTCTGGAGATGTTCAAGGCCCACCTGGATGCAACCTTGTCTAACACGCTCTAGGTGACCCTGCTGCGCAGGGGGGTGGGACTAGATGGTCTCCAGAGGTCCCTTCCAACCGTACTCCTTCTGTGATTCTATGATTCTATTATACTAAGTACTGCTAGATACACAGCAAAACATACAAAATAGACTGATGTGTGCAACTGTATTTTTACTACTTCACATTATTATGACAGGGCTGCATGTTTATACTCTATTTAACATATTAGTCCAAATGTTTAAGAAATTTGAACTTGAACTCAATTTCCAGGTCTTCAGTCCTAGTCTATTCCCTTTATGTTCATCTACTTGGGCAAAAAGAATGAACTGTTTGTTTACGAAGAGCCAAGGAGATTTTTTCCTGTGCAGAGAAATCTCTCAATCATGTGGAGTTAGTGTTGTCTCGTCACCCACGCTCCAGTCTTTCAGATATGCCCAATAAAGGAGGAGTTAAAGCTAACATGAGGCTTCTAATGGATTTAGTGGTAATTCTGTTGCTTATAAAGCTGCAGATTTATCTCTGACTACCATGGGAAATGAGACAATGACAAAGTGGTAGAAAGCCAAGTAAGGCCTCTTATCTAGGAAACCTCAGTCATGACTATGAATAAAATCATGACTCCGTTTAAGGTCACAGAAAAATTCAGTGAGAAGAAGGAGCAGAGAATATTAACTTGAGCTATTTACAAACTAGTTCTCAATGTGTTTCTCCTGTGTCACTAAAAATTTGGAGCAAAGACAAGGACAAGAGTTGAACAGTACCTGAAAGAGCATCCAAGACTGATATTTCCTTTCACCAAAATACAGTTCTCTCTTCCCTAATCTATGCAGGTAGCCTTAGAGCATGGACTCTGTCTTCCTTAGTCCAGCTGACACAACTGCAAACCAATAGTTATTGTTTATGCTGTCAGCTCTGTTGGCAGAATTTTAAATAAGATGTTGCATTCAAAGCTTTTATCATACACAACAATCGGACTACCTGCCTACAAGGATTAAGAATATAGGCCTGTTTGTGCTTGTTTGATGTGATGTTTAGCAACGAACGAGGTCCAGATGGGTTGCCCTGCCACAGAGCAATGCCTTGTGCTTTCAGGGCAGTCATGCCCCAGTTAAGTTGCGTGCAGTCAAAGCAGCTTTTACGCAGTATTATATGGATGTTCAGTTCCCTCAGATCTTTTCCCAAACCACAAGTAAGGCTGCTACAGGCCTTGCAACATGCATACATCTGTAATTCATTTTGAAAATATCTGTTGCCCTTCGTTGTCACTCCTTCATGAATATCTAATTCCTAAATATCAGTAAAAGACTAAACATTTTATCCACGATATCTTGGTGCTGCAATTTACCCACCAGTGGAAAAAAGAGTCGAGGCACTTCACTACTTCACAGACATGCAATAGTGAGCATGGTTTACGGGATTTTGATCCTGGATTTGGGGTTGTAGTTAGGTTATACCTTTCAAAAGGAGTGAAAAAATAAATACTTGACAAATGTTTAAATGCATTGGAGTTAGATATCTAACTCTCCAGTATTTTTTGAAAACTCAAATCATAAGTATAAAATAAAATGTATTTTTAAATGGCCATTTCAAACTCTAGAGTTCTGTGAAATGTCCCTGTGTTGTTAATTTTCCCTTACTATATATTTTAGGCCTAGTAATGATTCATCAATCAATTCATTTCATTATCAATGTACTGGTATGATTTGTAATCCTACCACAGAAGATGTTGTTATGAAGAAGGGTTTTATAAATCTGTTTCCCAACTTAAGATAAGAATCAATATCAAAATATTTTCAGCTGTTTAGTTCTCACTAAAAACCCAGGCAGAAAATCAATGTTAGGGGCTTTCCTGACCTTGGACTTCTGCATTGCAGGTTTTCAAGAGACTATATAAAATCACATCTCTGTAAGTCTAAGTTCTACACATGGAAAGAATTCTTCCTAATTTATTCTCCTCAGCCCCCACAGTTATTATGAACTATCATAACTACAGTTCTTAATTTTTGACAGTCCATTTCTAATACTACATTTAAACCTGATAGAAGGAGATGCAACTCTAGCTGGACGATTCTTCATTAGAATGTTACTTTTCTCTTAATTATTTCTGGATTTTAATAAGACCAGAAAATGCAAAATAGTTGAAATGAAGAAGTACTGAGCCAGAGGTCACTATGACTGCAAATGAGATGGATGGCTTTTATAATCCTTGCATCTCATTTGTCCCGTGGCCCTTCTTTTCCCATGTTCTGAGATGTTGTGCTATCAGCGCTGACAACTTAATATGCCACCTACCTGAAAGGTCTCTAAACTGGCTTTCATACCTAGACCATTCCATTTGTATCAGAAGTGTAGCAGTATGACAGAAATGTTGTTAACTAAGTTGATGTTACAGGATAATTTTCTTTTATTTTTGACAGCTATTCAGTGCCTTTGTGAGCAGTGCCTGTAGGATTTGAAATTCAGTCTTCTGGGTGGACTTCACTGTAAGAACCTTTTGGATTTGTTTTATTTCTCAAAAGTGTAGATATAATCTATGATAAAATGTGCTGTTTGCCTAATAATTTTATATATTACTTTTTTGGTTTTATCTTAAAAAGAGTTAAATATAAAACTGAAATATAATAACCTCATTCTCTTCTTAATATTAACTAAAACTTAGTGGGCTGAAAATTGTGTTTATTTGATTGAATTTACTAGTCTTTCTGATGCCATAAAGTGTAAAATTAAGAATAATATATGTTCATTTTTAAAATAAGCAAAACTAAACTATAAAATTTTAGATGTCTCTGAATGAACATCAGGGCGTATAACACTAGCAGTTATGTAAGTTTACTGCTGATACAATTGGACTGCTCTGTGACTAACCCTTAGCTACAGTTTGCACTCAATGTTAGAAAATGAACCTTGTGAATTTAACATGTTTTTACTTTGGACAACGATGTGTGTCAAGTACAGCTGTACTTTTCTACATGTTGATATAAATAAACAGTATTCTTAATGAAACACTTAAATAGTAGTATCATTTTAAGATATTTAAAAATCCAACATCAGCAAGAGACTATAGAAGCTTGAGATTGTTTTAAGCAATAACTATTCAAGGTGACTGTGCTAATCACAGTAATTAAAAGTGACATTAAAGGGATGCCCATAAATATCTGTATGTCCATTTTATTGATCAAGACAAGGAACTAGGAAAGATTTTCCTAGGGGGAACAAAATATATCTCTGTGCCAGGAGGTAAAGCAAGCACACCAGTGCCCTTGTGTGGGCTAACTAGGCATTGGTGGGCATGCTTTGAAGAATGCAGGATCCAGAATTTGCAGAAAATATTTTTCCTTATCTTAAGTGATATACAGAATTCTGTTTATAGTTAGTTTTATTCTAAGAGCAAAGGCAGTTTGGAGCATTTTCAAAGCACATATAAAATTGAAGTTTTTTACTTAAGAGATACCTTTGGGATGGGAACAAAATTTTTGCTGCAAAATAAAGAAGAACAAAGGGAAAGAGTAGGAGCTATACAGAGAGCCCTGGAGATTTAGTTTTGATGCTCTTGCTGCTGCAGAGAACCTGAGCTGATAGGATCCACACCTGACATGATTTGCCTAAGTGAAGACCAGTCTGGTTTTCCAGGGCTCTCGCTTAAGCAAATGAGCAGAACCTGAATCTGGTAGGCTGCAGTTTCTGTCACCCCAGGAGCTGCCTACTTTCCCAATGCACAGAGCTGGTCCTGGCTTTAGTTCTGACCTTAGATACTGGACTATATTTGAGTTGGATAAGGTTTCAGTATGAGAAAAAGTCACAGCAGAACTGGTTTTCTGACGATATTTCACGTCTGATTACTCTGGGAGTAACAAAGGCCATAGCAATCCCTTTTATTGGTAAAATTCCCTCTTCTTTGTTTACACAATTTTAATGTGTCAGTTCTTGGAAATTCTATTGTACTATTGCACTGTCAAGGCTACCTGATGCCCAAAAGTGACACTAAATTTGTGGCAATATTAGATGGAGTAGTAGCAGAGCAATTAAAGTTTTTTTTGAAGCAAGTTAGTATTTGTTTTAAGGAAACACACTTGCTTTTGAAAGATAGCATAGAAACTGAGTATAATACCTGTATTATCTGTCTCCGTAAAAAATATCCTTTCCAGAAAGTGGGTTATGGAACAAAGAACTTGAAAAAACTTCTTTATATAAGTTGTTGATAATTTTCAAAAGATGAAGTATGAGCTTTTTTTTCTAAAGTGATATCTAAGTATTTCCAAAGTCGTCATGCTTTTAAAGACACAGCAATGTTGGTGAACTGACTAGAGCAATTAACAGCGTTCAATGACAGCGCATGTCACTAGCCTCCTTCATTATGCCTGTGCTGATTTTTGATGAAAAGTGGTGAAGATTATGAGTTTAAATACTTGCTGGATTCTGTTTCCAAAAGAGGGTGAATTTTCCAAGAACATAGCAAATTGCAGATATACTACGTTTTTGTTCAGTCCAGCTACGCTGTTTTCATATGTTCCACAGCAGTGGTTTATATCAAAAGCTTCAGAGTTTTTTCTGAAATGAAAATCATTTACCAGGAACAATAAGGATTTGGCCAAACACAGGAAGGATGTGAAATCACTGATTTTAAAACATTATGTTCAGTCATATTCATACAGAGGCTTCTACATATGGGGGCAGTACAACTGCTTATTTTTTCCCCAGATGGAAATAGAACATTTCTGTAATCCTTCCATATAGAATATTATGTTCTCTTTCATGTAATTTCAGAGAATCCTCTTACATTTCACACACACAGATTATGCAAAGTAAAAGGTGAACTCACTGAGCAGGCATTGGAATCTTATTATTAAAATAAGAGCATTAGCTTATGCCTTACAGAAAAACAGGTAAACAAAATGGAAGTACAGCACATTCTTTGCATTTTGTATGATGAAATGCTACCAGGAAAGCTTATGAAATTCATTAAGGTAATGTAATAAATATTGCCCATAGTTAATGGGAAGAAATTTGCCAACTGTAGAATTCTTGTTTCCGTCTTCCTAACATTACAGGAAGGTATTTTCATGATATGTGATAATCTTTTTCTTTTTTTTTATAATCCAAAAATAAAGTTAAAAAAAAATAGGAAGCAGTGAGATGCAGTGCAGGATGATGGATTCAAATAGGTGTCTCCCACAGGGCATATCGTTGGTGCTGACATCTGTATTGTTCATGTTGTTTCTAAACATTCATCAGTAAGGAAACTGTGAGCGGTCAGGGCCAAGAGCGTCAAATGAATATCATCGTTTTCAGGCAATCTCTAGCATGAAAAGGGACTTGGAAATTATAAGCTCATTTTACCATGTGTTTGCAAGAGCAAACACCAAAAAATTAGGGAGTCAATGTTTCTCTTCTTACTAATGTTAAACTGAGTATTACTTTCAGTGTAAGAAAGATTGAACCCTTTAACTTGTGATATTGTGGTACTGTGATACCTTAATTCTAATGCCATGATGCTTTGTGTCATGAATAGTTCCACTGTTCTTAAAAGAATCAATTACTTTTTAGTCTGATTAACAGTATCAAAAGAAGACTCTTAATTTAAAAGCTGCCATTTACTATTTTTGCATACAGTGTTCACCAAAATAACACCTTAATACCTGACTGAGAACTCTAAACATATATATATATATATTTATCAAATATATATATTTTAAATAATATATATTATATTAATTATATAATTATATATATGTTATATATCACATATATATATGATGTACATATATTTTTTATATATGTGTGTATATATTTTTTTTCAAATAAATAAAGACAAAGAGAGAATATCATACAGTTAAGTAAGACAATGAAGAGTGCCAAGGTAGCACAAATATCAGGCTCTATCTATGTCAGCCTGGAGGTGTGAAAAGAGGTAAAGAGGCATTGTAATAATTAAGAAAAAGTACATCTAGTTTTGCCTTGGCCTGTAATGACTTATGGTCAGTTTGTTTTGGTGGAGTTTTCAAGCATGGTTTAGAATATGTATACACAGCTAACATTATTATAGCAAATATTCATCCTGCAGATTCTTACTTGAGAGTTAATGTTCATATGTAACTTTCTGTAGGCTTGATTCAAGACTGACATAAGAATTTCCCCATTCAACATTAATGAGAGGGAAGACTCTTTGCAAGTAATTGTTTCAGATATTTAACTGAAGAGTCACATACAGGTAGTAAAACTGAGAGAAAGATATTTATAGAATGGGAGTAGAATCAGAGTGTTTGCACATTGTGAAGGGGTAATACATTTTTTAGGAAAAAAAGAGACAGACAAGTGTATAACAATTGGCTACCTTGTAAAAGAGAGAGAGATTCTTTTTCATGGATCATTGTTTTGGGCAAATGAACCAAATTAACTTTTTATATCAGATAGAGAATGAATTTCCTTCAGGGTGTACAAATGAAATAAAGATTGTGTATTCCACTGGACATGGTCTAACAGACATTGAGGCACAAAAGGGTGAGTAAAATCGATAAATTTTATATGTATACAAATGTGACAATAAAAGGGAGATGCTGTTGGTCCAAAATGGGAAGCTCAGTGTTCTTCTAATCTGCCTCTTGAAACAAGTAGTAGATTTATTGACTTTGCCTTGAATAACCGGACAAAAAGACACAAGCTACTTTGGTACATAGTGGTATTTAGCACTTTACTCTCATCACAAGTTGCTATGAAATTGCCGTATAGTTCTGACCCTACGTGCTGGGCTCACAGAAGAGAATAATGTAAGTTGTTCTAAAGTGCAGCATGCGCCCACAGATGCAAAACTGGATCTTGGTATCTCATCCAAAGAAGTATTCAAACTGCTGGAGATTTTCCCATATTGTTTAAGCTCCCAAATCTAATGTGGAGAAAGTGAAGAGGAAAAATCAGAGATTTTTTTTTTTTATGACAGAACTAGCTTCTAGACCAGCAAACCTGTCACATCTGTCCAAAAGTTGTGAAAATGTGAGCTTTAAAGGATGAAACAATAAGTAAATATGATTAAGATGAATGGGAAACAGTTGGCAAGCAGCAGGAGAAGGCAAAGGGATACAAAGGTGTTACAGAATTCGTAATTATAGGAGCACAAAGGATGAGAACAAGCAGACCAGTAAGTAAAATGGGACCGAGGGAAGTGATAAAATGGAGGCAGAAGCAGGACTGCATCTTTATTCATGGTATGTATCTAACCAAGTAATGAATCAAGATGGTAGTTTTATCTGACAAAATAAGGATTATTAGAAAGAGAGTGAATGAACAAACCACTTCCACTTCTGATTCCTCTGTTCGTCATACAGCGTGGTTGCATTTGATAAACCAACAAGTGAATGAATGGCATAGCTTCACGCACCGATCATGCACCCTGCGTTCTCATCCTTATAGCAATGCTTCGAAGGATACATAATAGGAAAAATAAGCAAAATCACCAGTGAATAAGATACATTTTTAATGTCAACTATCAGAAATGTTCACTTCTTTTATTTAAGGCTTGCATAGATAATTTTCAAGGAAATTACATAAACCCATTTTTTATTCTGAAGCTGGGATAGGGGCTTAGAGGAGGAAAAACCTTATTCAAGGACTCTTGTTCTAAGTTTGTGATATTTTTATACTGTACAGTTTTCTGTAGATGGACTGATAGCAAAAGCCCTTTTATTTATTAGTACAAATATTATTACTGAAATTATCAAATTAATTTTAAAAATGCATAAGTTAAAGAAAAGCTGCTAATGCAAGGTGCTGAGAAATAGGAAATGGTCAATGGGTCTTGCTTCCCAAAGAAATGGAAGAAATACAACCCCTCATGAACAATGCAGATTTTATTTTCTTCTTTCCAAGGAATATAACTTGGAAAGGCAGTATAAGAACTTAAAATGATATTTCCAGAGTCATTCATGAAAATATGCTAAATGTATGATATAGAAGTTGAAATTGTAAAATTATAGCCCTTCACAAGATCTAGAAGGAAGTTATGAAGGAAGTACATTTCTACTTAGTTCTTAATCTAAGGTTAAGTAAAGCTAAGTCATCTTAAACATCTAAAGCAGAAGATATGAAGCTTAGATACATGTCCCTAAGACATAATTTACTTTAGATTCTACAGAACTGGTTTTTAAAAATCAATTTGAAATATCTTTGCCTGAGAACCACAGTGGGACTAAATAATTATTTCGATACACACCTGTCTTTGTAGAAAGAAATAGAAATTAATTTAACTTGTGCTATATATAATTTTGTTCTCCTACTTTCATGTTCCTTAAACACATTTCATGTTCACTATTGCTTTCCTAATTCAGATTGTTTATGGAAACATACTGCATGAAAAAAAAAGAAATGATTACCAGGCTGGAGCACAGTAATAGAGTAATATAAGATTGTCATTGAGTTCATTTAATGTCTTATTTATGATGTATAGTTGTTTTCTTAACTTGCCTGCAAGGTACATGAAGGAATACAAGTCATAAGGCTGTTACAATATACATAAATATTTATTCAAATACATTAATTTTTCTCTCTGATAATTACCAGTCTTGGAGACTTGAAAAGATTTGTACTTTGAAAAATTGCTTGTTCCTGGATTTTAGTAGTATTTTTTTCCCTTTTCTCTTCAGTCGTAGCAAAAGAATTCATTCTGGAAAAATGACTGATGAATAAAATGTTTGTCAAAAACTGTGCACATGGAACAACTTTATGAAGTTCTAACTTGAAAAGCATTGGACTGCTGTAATATTCCTATATTTTTTGACGCTTGTGTCTAAGGGCAACAGTTTGTATGCAAAACAAACAAACCCAAAAGGTTTCAGGCTGTTCTCTCTGGATTTTATCCTGCTTTACTTGGAAAAAATGAGGAATGCCTGCTTTGAGATTTATGAAAATACGATACACAAGTTAAACCTTCTACTCTTTTTGTTCTAAAATGCCATGTAGTAGGTTTAGTTATCTAAACCCAGGAGTCCTTACAGTGGAAGATTTCTCACAGAACATCCAGAGCACCCTCAAACTGTCAATATGACAAGTTCTTTGTGCTACCTGACAAACATGAACAACTTTCACACTAGTGTTTCCAATAGTAAATCTCCAGTCATACATCCTCATCAGCTCCCAGAAAAAATAACTAGTGAGATAGAAATAAAAGGTCTCACTTTTTAAATTTAAATAAATTATACTTTATAATTACTCAAAATTAGAAATCACCTTCTAGTATCTAACTTGTTCTTCTAGAACAAAGATTACTCTCAAAAGATTAAAAAGATCTCAATAAGACTTTGAAAGTGGCTATAAATCATCACCATCACAATAAAACCAAAGATAGTTACTGGAGGTGAAAGTAGTTTCTGACCTGAGCTCCAAAGATAAAGACATATTAAGCCAAGACTTAGCTCAAGAAATACGATCAGAAGCCAAGAGCTGGATCAAGAAGACAGAACCTGTGTGCCACAAGGCGGGTTCAGGACAAAGAGTGAGACTGAGCTAAAGTAAAATTAGGTAGGAATAAGAACTGGGAAGAACTATGGAATTAGATACAGAAATATAGCTTTACCAAAGCAGCTAGATAGTTTTCAAGATCGTCTAGAAGGCTTAAATATAATGGATAGCTCATGTGATAGTTCTCATCTCCTGTACTTGTTCTGGCATAGCAAGTCCTTAATCTCCAAAAAGACCAATTATGCCCCTTTTGACTGAAAACCCAAGCGTATTTACTCATGACAAATTATACATATCAAGCTTATTCTTTCACAAAATCTATTAAAATAATTTTTATAAGTAAAATTGTGAATTTCATCATTTTCATCAAGAAAAAGTACATGACATATTTATGTGGTCCACTATATATATCTAGATTTTCTATTTATTTAAAACAGACACTGCTTCTATCCATGGGGACCTTCCACATAAAGTATATTACATGGAGTAAAATAATGTGGCGATAGGTTGATAGTTTATAGAAAGCCTTGCAAAATGATGAAAGGCCATTTCATTACTCAGTATTAATTATTACTGAGTAAATGAATACTGAGTAAACTGATCTGTTTTGCAGATCAGTTTAGCAATGAGGCTTTCATAGATGCTATAAAGTCTCATATATGGTGGAAAGGGGAGTTTTTTCTAAGGAAGAGGAGGCAAAGTTCACAAAGGAGAGAGGAAAAGAGGCTAAGAGAATAAGGAGGAGAAATAGTGGCAAGCTAACAACGAGCACATTCACTTATTAGTGGTGCTGAGTGTAACCATAGGGTACTGAAGAAATAATAATGACTAAATATTTAGTTGCTACAGTTACTATCCTTGATCTTTGTAAGAACCTCCCAAAGTGACAGCAATGATCACTACTGTGAATCGAGGCCAGTTTTGCACTTTTGCCCATGGACCATAGTTAAAAATAGATTAATGAATAGGGAAATGCCTACATTAAGAGATCAGCCTTGCAACCTTTTCCAAAGGTCATTAGATTTTTTTAAGTCTAAACTGTATTTTAAATCTGCCCATTTAAACTAGATCTTTCCCTTTACAGCACATTTTTTTTCACTGCAGAGAAGCCAGCTGACCACACATTCCAGTGAGACACAAAAACACTATTACTCATACTCATAGTTTGGATTATAATAAGAATGATGATATGGACACCACTGTTTTCAGTAATATAAGAGAATGTCATCCCTGTGCTTGTACAAGGCAAACTGTTTCCATTTAGAAACTCACGCAAACAGAAGTATAGATGGGAAGTATTATTATGACTTTCAGGGCTGCCCCAAAGGGTTCTTTCTGTATCTTTTCTGAAAAGATATTTTTCTTGTGGTTTATATCTATCATTTTCTATTTCATCTGGATTTCACTGGCCCTGTCTGTCCAAATTGTGGTGAAAGGTTGCCGTATACTTTTAATGAGATACTGATTTTCACCCCAGATGCACATGCCTCTCAAAATTAGTGCGATGAAATGAAGAAAGAAAATAATTTCTTTACATCTTTCAGCAAAATTTGTTGTTTTCCAGATGAGAAGGCAGGACAGACAGACAGAAACAGAGTGAACTACAGCCCAAAAGTAATGCAGAGTATATGGTCAATGTTTCTTGACTTTTTGCAATGACATCACCTTCTATTACTTCTTGCCAATTCCATCTTTATTTGATTGGAAGCAATGATGCAGTCTGATTCTTATTAACTCCTGGCCTCTTCATTTAAAGTTGTGACTTGCGGTTCAATTTTATATCCTTGTTAAAAGACTTTTGTGTGTTTACGTGTGCATGTTTTGTTTTTCAAAGAGTACATCTGACACCTCTCTGTGGCTGCCTAATTTCTTTGTGTTCTGAATTGTTCTGTTATAGAGGAAATACCAGCAGAATGCACCACAGCATTTCATAAATGAACTCTACATAGGACCAAATCTTGAACTGTCACGAAACTGAATAACTCCATGGACCTAATAGGCATCGCCTAGGAACTGACTGTTGTGTTATGTTGTCCATCCTTAAAGGAAATAATGAAGAAGAAAAGGTCATTCTATAGATCACAGCCTTAGTTTTCTCTACAATGTACCTTATTAGGAAGGTCTGTGGAAGGAGGGTTTTCTTTCACCTCTGTGCTTCCTTGTTTCTGAGGCTAATTTAAATTATACAAGTTACTAATAGTCTCTCCAGAGCAATAATCCAAAAAGGAAATCACTGGTGAGCAAGGCATTCTCATTAGATTATTTCACTGGCTGCTTCTACCAACACTACCACCTGTTTTTGAAAGAATTCTCAACTAATCAGTTCTTTGAATATTTTTCTGTCAGGTCAGTGAAAGGAGCAATAGCATGAAGGAAAATCATAGAGTGAGTAAGGTTGGAAGGGACCTCTGGAGACCATCTAGTCCCACCCCCCTGTGCAGCAGGGTCACCTAGAGCATGTTAGACAGGGTTGCATCCAGGTGGGCCTTGAACATCTCCAGAGAAGAAGACTCCACAACCTCTCTGGGCAACCTGGTCCAGGGCTCCATCACTCTCACAGGGAAGAAATTCCCCCTCACGTTCACATGGAACTTCCTGTGCTTCAAGTTCTGCCCATTGCCTCTTCTCCTGTCACATGGGACAACTGAAAAGAGTTTGTCCCCATCGCCTTGACACCCTCCCTTCAGGTACTTGTACACATTGATCGGATCCCCCCTCAGTCTTCTCTTCCCCAGGCTGCAGAGGCCCAGCTCTCGCAGCCGTTCCTCGTAGGGCAGGTGCTCCAGCCCTCTGAGCATCTTCGTAGCCCTGCACTGGACTCTCTCCAGTAGCTCCATGTCTCTCTCGTACTGAGGAGCCCAGAACTGGATGCAGTACTGGAGATGAGGCCTCACCAGGGCTGAGTAGAAGGCCTAGCAATTACTGATTAAGATTTCTTATTGTCAGTGGACAATTGTCTGGGATGCATAATTTAGTACTGTTCCATAGACCTCTATAAATCAAAAGCACCGACAGGTGGGGAATGTACAAATCTGAATGGAGCTATGTTTTTGCTAATCAGATTAAAGTGCTAAATATGAGATGTGCAAAGGATGAATGACATCCTATGTAGTTTGTACATAAAAATATTTGGAATGAGGTAAGATATCTGGGGTTACAGATGCGTGACAATGTGCTCAAACATGCAGCACAGTGCTGAACAGCCATAAGAAATCGAAACAAATTGTGGTGAGCACACAGTTGCGATAAGCATTAACAGTACTTTTATCTGATATAATACTCTGCTAATGAAGTATACTACCATGACCAAGACTATTATTTCCAGATGGAAACATGGTATTTTGAAAGCAACAATCTAACACAAAATCTCAAAGGAAGCTACCTAAGATAGGTTTATTTGATTATTTGATTTTGAGTTGATCTTTTACAGGACATTTTACCAAAGTGATACAAAAATGAGAGGGAAGTTAGATATGTTAGAAATTTTGTGGGCTTGATAACTTCTTTTCTTACTCCAAGACATAGTTAAAATAATGAGAATAGAGAGGGAGAAACTAGAATATCTCAGAGACTCAAGGATTTTAGTTACTTGGAACCATGAGCTTAGTGAGGTCACTTTTCTTAGATGGAGGATTTCCCTCTTCTTGGAACATATAAGTCATGTTCTATGTGATTTTTGTTCAAATCTATCTCTACTTGTTCATAAAATCCAGTGTATTGAACCTATATATATTTTATTGCTCAGTTTGGCTTTTTTTTTTTTTTTTTTTTTTTTTTTTTACAGTAAAGAGGCTGTCTGGCTAAACAAGAGCATGCATTCAGACACCAGAAAGGGGGTAATAAATTTCCTTAAAAGTTGTCTTTTCCAAAGGAGAAATACAATCATAACATGAAATGAAGCTGACTCTCAGTGTGCTCTTGACACTGAGACAGACAATCAGGTTCCTACACAAACAGTTTGGGGCTAGGAACTGATGTGGAAATTTTGCATAGCCAAATTATCTCGTGTGATATTTTGTCATTTCTGGTGCAGATATGACCTTTCTGTGGTAGTTTCAGCTTATTTGGTTCTACAGGTGTGTAGGTCTTGTAATATTATCCTTTAAGTTTATCAAGCCTGATTTTATGCCACATTAGTCCAGAGGACTAAACAGCTTTACCTGGAATAAAAATAAGATGGTCTCATTGTCTTTGTATGCTTTAAGAAAGGTCACAGTCAGTCATATTTCATTACAAATAGTTAAGAAGAGAAGGTAAGAGATTTTTACATGCTCAGGTAGAAATGTTCTACCTAGGATATCTTATCAATGGAATACCTTGACCAAATTACTACAAATAGAATAGACATGCGTTTGCAAAAAATCAGTATTGGGGGACACAAACAGCTGTTTAAGAGGAGAGCAGACATAATTAGTTTTCACAGACCAGCTGGAATTCCTATGGAGATTTTTTTATGATGCAACTAATGGTGGAGGTTATATTTATTTCTGCCTAATTATCAGGATACTGATACCGAACAGAGCAATGAATGATTTGAAGCATGAAGCTTTACTGACTGCATGAGCCATAAAGGGTGATTCGAAGGCTGAAGAGCAACCAGTGATGCTGGTGCCTGTAATCTGATGTTGTCATTTATGCTTGTGTCCAAAGCCACTCAAGCAAGAAGTGAGATGAACAAATAGTAGCTTCCAGGAGGTACAAATCACCTGCATATTATAAAGTACCAAAGTTTGTCTTGCCACATGGGATATCTTAATAAGGAGAAGCTTACTGTGACTCTGAGTGATATCTAGAAATATGATTTATATTTTTGTATGGAATTTATGAAAATACCTGAACTTTCCGAACCAGTCCATTCTTATCTGAACACACTATAGGCTTAGTCTTGGGAAAACAGCTGTCATATGAGTTCAGGAAATTCACCAGGATGACATTCTGGAGGGATTAGGATTGATGAATGCCTGTATGTATGCATACAGGATTTAATAGGGTTTGGGGGAGGGAAGAAGAAGGCAAAACTGTAGGTCTTTCTTGTGCGAGTATCTATCATGAGCACAGTTAACTCCAGCTGATTTTAGCAGCAGAAATGGTATTTAATATTCTCTTTCTGGCACGGAATTGGAACAGGTGTCTGCACTGACCCTCTTAGAACTCTGTGTTCTTGGCCAGGAGGTATTTACATGCTTTTGGATCACACTGGAGAGGTGAAAATTTTAGTTTTGTCTCTGAGATGGTGCAGTAGGAAAGAGCTTGCTTGCCTAAGCAAAGGCTCCTCTTGGAATCGTGCTTTGTGCCTTTCCAGTGCTGCTAAGAGTGTTGGAGAAGAAGTACTTATTTTAGTATTTCACACAGACCAATTACATTAGGTTCAATATTTTTACCTTTTGTGGTCTTCTTGGGACAGAATAGATGCCTGAGGGGCACCAGATGCCGGGGGGTGGGGGGAAGTGATAATGATAAAACATAAACATAAATGATGTTTAATTTGGCTGAGATGCAAGTCAGATAAAAACAAGATTTATGAGGTGGAAGCAATAAGTAGAAAAAGTGGGGTTATTTATACGGCTGACAAGGTATGCCCCCACCATTTATTTGAAGGATTTGTGACCTTTCCAGATCTTGTTGAATCTCTGGATCCTCCTAGCTACCCAAACCACAGCTGTTACTTAGATGGCTTTTATTTTTCAGTGTTTTTCTCCTTTGAGGTCTGATTATTGTTAGGCACTTTGCACAGGATAATATGTTTAAAACATTGAGACATTATACGCTAACGCAGAATTCCTCAGCCTGCTTTTAAGACAATTTCTCTCCATTTCCTCCTTTATCCCACTAGCTGCCCTATATAAAAAGTGCATCCTGAACAAAATTTACGGTGTTGTTTTGAACTGAAAAAAAAAATCATTGTCAGGTATGACAGCCAGTTCATTTCACTGCAGGTACTAGCAGCTGCAGGGGTAAGGTGAGGAGGGAGAAGCATTTCCACAGTGAACCATGATCATGTTATTTAAAAACAGCTAGATACAGGAGTAAGAATCAAAATTTGCTTGAAAAATCTGAACACTGCATTCAGGATTATTTTTACATTTGCTTTCCAAAGTATCCTACAAAATGATTGTACTAATCAGAATTTTCATTGATTGAGAAATTTTCACAGAAAGGAGATTTTGAGCATGATTTCAAGAACTAATCAGTTTAAGACAGAACAGAAGCCTGCCCCATGGCCTTAAGGTACCTGCAAAACTAACCTACTTAGCTGGCATTTCAAAACAGAACCCTGCCAAGGTGTTGTTCAGAAATGACCTGAATACAGCAGATGTTTTGATAAGAATATGTGAGATGATTCCTGCTGAAAAGTCGTAAACTGCTTGCAGAACCTTTGGGGACTGAAAAGGAAAAATCTGGCAAGTGTTTACTGTCTGCATTTATACTTTTGTACACAGATACTCTCAGAGCCCAATTCTCTGACCAAATTTCACACCGTTTAGCTGTAAGGGAGCTTTTGGGGTCACTGGGGACATTCCATCTGTTATGTATCAAAGGCTGAAAATTCAACCGCAGGTGGCTTGTTGATCCCTTTTCTGGAGATCTACACGTGCGTTGGTGATGACCTGCGCCTGAAAACTGTCACTGGGGTTCTGTCAGTCCCCTGACACTCAAGGTCACAGAAGCTGGTCCTGGTGAAAAGCTCTCTTGCCACCCTCTGCTCCTCCCTCACTTGCCCCCCTCCCCGTAAGCTGCAATGCATAGTACACCTTTTCCTAAAAGTCCACGGCAGAGCAAGACGAGCAGGCTTCTCAGCGTAAAACACCACACAAATTGGCATAAGGTCCACAGGTGCCCGGAGCCTGCTGTGTGTACCGTGACCTGGAGTTAAGAGTGCCTGCCCATTGCTCCAGCTGTAAAGGAGAGAAGGAGAGAAAACAAAGTGTTCCCCCCCAGTTTCAGCAAGATGAGCTACAACCACCTGCAACAAGGAACAGCTAACTTGCGCAGAGACTGCTACACTTGGAGTAACATTGCATAAAAGAAAAGAGGACCTCACTGAAGGAGGGCAGCCTCCTCAACGTAAGACGGGAGTAGACTGAAAAGAGGCCTGTCTTCCTGACTGGTGTGTGAGGGGGTGTTTGACAGGAAGGCAAGAAGGTTGCTGTTATGCATCAGGTAGCAGTACACAGCCTTGTTCGCTTTTACTGGCTCAGAAGAAAATTAAAGGCATAAAGCTGGAGGTTTCTGGTGTTTTTTAAGAGGGTTGCCTTTAGTACTGCTCTTAAACTACGATAGTATTTTTAGTTCATTTTATTGAATGTGTGGAAGAGTCTTTGGTCTAAATTTAAGGTTTCTCTGAAAGGCAGTGTAGGACAAATTGCACTGATTTTGCTCATGTTGGTGGCAAATCATTTTTAGTGGATTAGAGGAACTAAGGCAGAACAAAACCTGTTTTTATGTTCTTTATCTCTCTCTGAATGCATTAAGCAATACATTTCTTAATGCTCCAGCCTGCGTGTGCGTAGAGTCTGACTAGACTCTGACAGATGGCCTGTATCAAAGTTTTCCTTGAAAGAACTGTGACTAATGTGAACTGGCCCCATTAATCAAGTGTGGTCTGTATAGAAATATTCCCTAGCCATGAACTGAGTAGAAAAGACGGGCTTTGTATACGTAAATGTTCTCTCTGGGGTTATTGCCCTGTGAGACAGAATGTGAAGTCTGTACGTTTTGAGCTTGTTCTTAAGGTGTGCTCCATAATCACAAGGTTTTTTATATAAGAACTAGAAGGTTTACTAATTCTTCTCAAGTGATTTATTTTTGGGGGGTTTTGTTTTGTGTTTGTTAAAATAAATTATTATTATTATTTACCTAGTGAATGAAAAGTTTGCTCAGTCTGCATCAGACTTATAGCACTGCCTCTCTCCCCCCAAAATAAAAACAGCAAAACACAGGCTAGTAGATAGCTGAGGAAATACTAGGAACTTGAAATATAAGTGAGAGAGAAGGAGCAGAAAATGCAGAGGTTTTGGTGTTCAGACACAAAGAAGGTGGGGTAATTGTGGGAAAAATACCTTCTTTGGCTTTATTGTGCACTGAACAGGGCTACAAATACAACCGCAAGGAAAATGATGCTGAAGTGAAAAAACTAGTAGGGCCTCATAGCTCATGTTTCCTCTTAATATGCTGCAGCATGTGAATGGATAGGATGCTTATATTTGAAGGAATGAGGCTGCAGTTTGTATCTTTCCTATAATGGTCTTGTTATTGGACAGATGCAGGTAGTGAAATGGTGTAAGGTCTCATTTCACAGTTATGTACTGATTATGCTGTCTGTGTAAGTAGGAGAAGGATAATAACGACCTTGAGTGTGAAGAATTCTTGCACTTGTTTTTACGAGGTGGAAAAAGACAGCTGTATAGGGAGATTTTATTAAATAAAGGAGAGAAAGCTGCAGTTGTGGCTGGACAATGGAACCAGGATGCTAGGTCAAGGCAGCAGAGTCTGCTTCAGGAGAGGAGGGAAGATGGATGGGAAAGGAGGGGGAAAAGAAACGGAGTCTGGTCTACAACTGGACAGCAGCAGAAGTTTTCACAGTGTTATTGTCCAAATGCAATGTATGTAGATTATGGATGAGGGAATGGCATTCTGCATCCCCTCTTGGAGGCAGTGATTAGTGAGCTCTACTCCCTGACCAATCAGGCAGTGGCCACTCTTTGCAACGGCGTCCAGCTGTCCGTGCACAGACTTGGTAGTGCACAGCAGGCCATTCTGGTCCTGACAGCGTTCTTCACGCTAGCTTTGATCCCCTTTCAAAAGCAGTGTCAGGAGACCTTGAAGTAAATGAAAAAACAGAAGGGGTTGAGAATGTATTAAAATCCCAGAGTGCTTCTTGACAATGTCACCTCCAGTGGACTCACTAATGCCAAATGGCTATATTACAACCAGTGTGAGTCTGGCAGAACAGAATTCTGTTCACCTACACTAAAATGACACCCTGGAAATGAGCTTTCTGCTGTTCCAGGTCCTGTGCTGGCTCACTGTAAAAGATCATACAGTTGAATTCCAGCTTCAAAAGCAGTAGCAGCACTCTGCTGGTCATCTCACACTCTGAGATGGTGGGCATAAGTTCGATATGCCTGCATCATTAGTGTCAAACTCTCACTATAATCAAAAGTGTCTTGACTATATATGATTAATGATGCTGTCATGCCTCTGTTTTGATCCAATACAACGGTTTCAACTAAGGCTGAGGCTTGCACCATTCAGCATAGTATGATTTGTGAGAGGAACTAACATACTGCAGTAGGTACCCTCTCTAGCAGTGGGGATGGCATTCCTGATACTTTCAGGATACCGCTACCTCTACCTCTACCTCGGTCAAGATTCCTGCTTCATCTGTCATCATCCCCCAACTGTGTAGGTAATACTTTGGAAAAAAAAAACAGGTAGGAAATGAAAAATTAATATGGAAACTGAAGGACACAGGTGGCATGTGATAGCGTGGGGTGCAGCTGATCAGTGAGACATAGCACAGGTGTCAGCAAATCTTGTTAGTCATGCAGCAAGACAAGTGAGATAGGTTCTGCCCTTGAAGACAGGCTGTCTGGCTTGCTGCATTATTTTGACTCTAGAGGACAATTTCATTCTGCAGCCTCCTACTGAAGCAGCCTCAGTAGCACTTCTACACAGTTGACACGTAACACTTTAGCACACTGTAGATGGAGCCCATGAACCTGACTCCGCTACCATTACATTGACAATAGCACACTCCACAAATAGCCCCACTGCAATACAGACGTCTATTTGCTCAACTCTGTTGAGGAGATTATTAATAATGTAAAAGGCCAAAATACAACACTTGTTTTAAGATCTGGTTCATTGACTTTAATCAGTCATCAGTTATGAAGACATAATATCCCCATGGGGGGCTGTTTGGAAAATGAACCATTTTCTACTTAGCAGATTTAGCTTATACAACATTGTTATGAAGTCCTCTAATGATAAAATTAAATGGATGTTAAAAAGATTACTTGAAGATCCTGTAGTTGTTGTTAGTCAAGTTAGACTGAATTGAGAGATGAAGAAATTGCTGAGATAATAAGGAAGTAAGGATATTTCTGGGTTATGATCACATTCAATATGCTGAGAGAGAGGCTGGAGTATGAAACGACCAATCTGGATCTACTGCTCAAATGCTGGAAATAGTGTTTGTATTCTAATAAGCAGTTTGGATCACTGTAGAGATACTGTAGAGGTCAATCTAATTCAATTAACGTCCAGGATCAGATTCCTGGCCTTTGCAGTTTATGAACCTCAGGAATGCTTCCAGCACTGACTCCCCCTTCCCCCAACCTAGAAATGTGTATACGTAATAGAAAATGGTAACACTGCAAAACCTGGTGGTGTGGCAAACAAGAAGAGGTACAAATCAGCTGGCTCTGCTTGCCATTTTGAATTGCATGGTAAAAGAGATTCATCTTATAACGTTCATTTTTATATAGCCAAATTCAGGTTCACAAAACTGAAAAAAGAAAGGCTGAGGTCACACTTCATCAGATGGGATCTTGTCTCCATCCATGACATCTTTTAATGTCAAATGTCATGAAAAGGAAAAATAAAAGAATTTGAAAACAATATTCTGATATCTTGTTTTGCCTCAAAATCAGTAAAGCAGAGCACAGCAAATACAGGATAGATTTTTAGATTGTGGGATGCAGCTTCATTTGACTTTTGACTCTCCTGCTTCCTTTAAGATCTCAAGCTTTAAGATTTGCAGACCAGCCATTGTGTTTTCTCTTCCTTTCTTCCCTTACTTTCCATTTTATGCTCATGAAAGCTACTGGACTTTTTGTTTTGTTTTGTTCATGGAGACAAGTACATTTTTTCATTCAGTCATGAAGCTAGCAAAGAGGCAAATCTCAGAGGTTTAGCTTTTTGTGAGAGATTTTTTTCAAACAAACAGCTCCATATCTAATTATCTTTGTATACCATCAGCTGAGATTCTCAAGATAGTGCTTATTGGCAGTGACCTGCCAAGCATCTTGGGTCTTCACGATGAATGAATAAATAACTTTGCTGAATGCTGCTGAATATGTGATAATGTAATTAGTATTCTTGCCAACTGAATTGAAAATGAGATGTTGTGTCTCAAGGGACCATTGTACCCCTCTGTAAATGTTTTTTTTCTGTTAAAAGCATCAGATACATATGAGCTAAGCAAAAATGTCCATTATAACTTAAAATACTATTACACTGTACATTAGGTAGCCACTTCTGATTTGACACTTAAAGTTCAATTTGCATATCACTACTTAAGACAAAATGGATGAAAATGTGCTGGATTTGTTTCTTACAATTAGAATTATGGCTAGAAACTGAATATGTAATTTTACATTCACACTAAAATATATTGGATAAATTGAAACAGACAGTAAGGGCTATATGTTACACTACATATAAATACCATATTAAGGCAAATATAAAAATTTAAGTTTTTTAATCTTATCATTACCTTGATTTGTTGAAGAAGTAGGGAATTTGATAGAGTGTCAAGGAATTAAATAAAACTAATCATTTTAAAATACAATATTTAGAATGTGAATATTAATCAGCCTTGAACAGATCAGTTATGTACATAGGAAACAGTGCAGAGGATTGTTGCCCACAATTTTTTAGTACAAATTAGGTCAAGATTTTTCTTTACAAATAGGCAAGAAGGCTGATTTTCTCCTTGGAAGGTCTCTCAATGGATGAACTTCATTCAGACTCGGTATGACTTCCACGCTATCAGCCACTTCCACTGCCACTGTACTACTACAGATAATATCTTTAAATTCAAAAAAAATTGAATAAATCAGATATACATGCTCATTAGGAGGGATGCAGGGTGGAAGCTGATACATAAACTGAATTTATTTCTAACCATAATTTTCCCCTTTATCTGAAATAAATAACACAGGTGGTTCTCTACTTCAGCCTTCCTGACAATATTTATAAATAGTTTGTTGTTCAGAGAAGAAGAAGAAAAGAAAAGAAAAAAAAAAGAGAGAAGCAGCAATGAGGAATACAGTACGTTTCTGGCTAGAGCTGCAGAGTGCCAGAAAGGGATCGATCCAAATTAGATGGTCAGTGGAGTTGCCCTACAAGATATCTAGACCCTAGGGAGACTGCTGTCGCTGATCTGGTTTGATTCTGCGGCTGTAATACCGGGTACTGATGCAACAGGCCAGCGACTAGCCCAGGGAGCGATACCTGCAGTGCCTGCAGTCAGCCGACCGCGCTTTAGTGTAGACGGAGCCAAAAAGAGAAGGGGAGAAGGGGGATATTATTGACGGTGTAAATCCTTCCCACTCCCGAAAATCCAACTGTCAAGGGTAGAGAAGTATTTTGGAGTAACTGTGTAGCTGCTTGGTGCATGGATGGTGGAATAAGCCTGAGGGACGAGGACATCGTATCAACGTTCACTGTAGAAACCCCAGTCTCCTGATCCGGAGGAGGAGCAGGACCGGATTCTCAGTGGCTGACCAGCAACATTTCTGCTTTACCTATTTCTCATGCCATTTTTTCCCTTGTGACAGACATGGGAACTGTCCATCCCGTCTCTAGCCCTCAGGACTCTCTGCCTGGCAATGCTTTCAGGGCATGATGTAAGCTTGTCTTATCACGGGAGTGTATTACTTCCCTGTGAGATAAAGGTGAAGGCTTCACCTTAGGTGACTTCAGCGTGAAATGAGGATGTTATTCTGTGCCCATGCCTTGTACCAAAGATTAGCTTTTTCCAACCCCACCAGTATTTTATCACTATTTTTTCCAGCCTGACCACATGCTACTTATAACTAAGGAATTTTCATGTCTGTCATTTATTTTGAGAGATAGTATTTCTGAATTTGTCAGCTAGTGAGTGATAAAACGTGTAGCATTTCCTGTTTTCTGCAGAGTAACAAGAGATACTCCCTACTTGCTTGCTTGCTTGCTTCAGAAAACATTATTTTTTCTTCTTCCCGAAAAATTCTTCCATCCCTTTGAAATAAACGTGATACCAAATGCAGGTATAGCAAAGCGCACTATGAGGTGTGGTGAGGAGAACTGTAAAATAACAAGGAGCTCTACAGAGCTCTAAGAAAAAGTTTTACAGAATATAATATGATGTAAAAAATAGTCCCCTTATATTCATCATGTCCAGGTTCTAATCCTTTTCTCAAGTGAACTTTCTTGATATCGCAAAGAGAACTTCTGATGCTGAGCGCTTGAACGGTTAATATATTTTTGACATCTATCTATGTACATATCAGGACAGCTGTAAACATACCAGATGTTCATCTGAAAACAATTTTAAGGGGAATAGCAACTCGAAACAGTTTCAAAAGCTTGTTGATTTCTCAAATCTTTTTCTCTTTTAACACAAGAGTTTCCTGCTGGGTAGTTTTTTTTTTTGTTTGGTTGTTTTTTTTTTTTTCTCTGAGCTATAGGGAATCAGCCATAGCCAGCTTTTCTTGGAGTTATATCCTGCTGATCAAGTTTTGATTCTGAATAGCTCACAGATTTCCTGACTTATAGTCTGACACCCATAAATATTCAAGCTCAGTTGGTATTTGTGCTCTCTTGTACCTATAAATATACTGTAGATTTTGATTGTTTTATGATGGAAGTTTATTTTATTTTATTTTTGCCTTCACAGTTGGCTTTGGTTTTTCTGTGCTTTATAGACACTTGTCTTTTTATTAGTTCTGTGTTCCCTGTTGATTTTATGTTTTATATTCCCGCTGTCACCACCAGAATCTCACTGTAAACAAGAATGTTGTATCTCAGTGGGTTATTTTCTGTTAATGACCTGTGATACAGTATATAAATAAACCAGAGAGGAGTCCACAGGTGCAATTTATTAGAGTTATTGCTATGTGACTTCGGTAATGTGCTCAAGTTCTTTAAAAACTTTGGTGAGTTCTGAGTTGAAGAAGACAGCTATATATTGCAGTTCAAGAGAGAAAAATAAATATCAATGTAATGAAATATATCCAAGTCCAGCTAAATAATAATTGCAATTTCTCAATTTCTATGCTTGCAGATCTATGTGTACTTCATTATGATGAAAATAAAAGCAAAACAGTGAGATAACTTATTATCCAGGTCAGGTTGGAAGAAATGAAACCAAGCCAAATGACCAACCACTCAAAACCTGTCTGTCTTCCTTGTAGTGTCATCATTGTTGCTTGACTACATGGTAGGCTTCTGCACACTGGCGTATTTGGATCTTAGCGTGGCCCTGTTAGACTTCATGTTGTAAGATTATATTTTGGATATCTTAGCTCAATTAAACATGCAGAGGAGATCTGTGAAAAATCATAAATCAGAGGTTGCTTGGCTCCATCTCAAAGCCATACTGAAGTCACCAAACAACTTAAATGAAATTTTGAAAAAAAGTTTTAAAAGAACCTGATTAAGGTCAAAACTGAAATTTTATCAGCAATATATCTACTTGTGAATAGAGAATAGTCCTGCCAGCTGTGAGAGCTACTATGCTTTTCAGTATTCACTGTTGTCCATAGGAAATTAAAGCACCAAAGATCCAAGGTCTGATATAAGTCAGATTAAAGGAAAAAAAAAAAAAATAGAATGCTCAGCTAAACAGCAGGGCTCGCCCTTATGCTTCCTCGTCTATAAATTGATACTTTGGTTAAGTAAAACCAATGTTGATGTTCAGAGTGGTTTGGAACCAGTTAGCACTTGCAGAATTTTGTCCTAAATGAATATTTGGGAACTATTTTTGCTCAATACTATGATTTGTATTTGCTCAGCCCTATAATTACTACTCTTCTCTAAGAATAAATCATAATTCCTAATCTTCTCTAGACAAAGCACCACCTTCACTCCACAGAGATTGCAAGTGGTAGCACACAAATGTGACCAGAAGTTTTGTTCATATATACAGAAAAAAGAAAAAGTTTCCATTTAAAGAAAGGATAAAACCTATCCTGCAGATCAGATAATGGAGACTGCTGGCATGGAAAATCAAAGTTGTTGGAGCTGTCTGAAATAGAGTTATGTTAGTCCTGTGGAAGTTAGAGATACCAGAAATCTTTTAGCAGTGAAACATCAAGCAGTCCTGTCTTACCCAATCTGCATTCACAGAATCCACAAGCACGTACTCTTTTTGTCTGCGGTGCTGGAGACAGCCGATCTAGAAGAGGATGAATTTACTCCTTCCCGCCACTGCAGTCAGCAGAGTGATTCTGCACAAAAAGCCTTTAATGCTTAATGGTTAGCTGCACCTGATTTTAAAGCTTATTTACTGAGATGAATTGTCCCATGCACCTCAATCACTAATGACAAAGATCTGCTACAAGTTGCCCAGCCAGGTCACCTCCACCCATAGGACTCCACGGCACATGTTCAGCAAGAGCCTGCTGAACGCCTCTGTATTGCTGGTGTAGGCATTCCTATACCCTACTGTATAGGAATGAGCCTTACGAGATTCATGAAATTGAGGTCCAAGTTAAATAAACAAATGGTATTTAGCAGGAGCTGAGGGAAACTAACACCATGAAGGAAGTGCTTAGGTCTTATCTCAGCACCTACTTTGTCAAATTGCTGGGAATCTTGCCACTGATATTAATGGAGCAAAATTAAGCTTAATTCTTCTAGGTAGGTGCAAATCAGGATGATCAGTGATAGATCTCCAACACGCAGACAGATCTCCAGCCTGCTTTGGCACCAGAGAATAGACCAGACGGATCTACGGTGAAAGGTTCTGTCTTAGAAAGTCCTATCTTAGAAAAAAAGGAAAAACTCTTTTTACTTAAGTAAGTACGTGTGTGTATTGCTACCATGGTAACTCTGGGCACACAGTAGAGAATCTTCTATCTTTATTTTATTTTATTTTATTTTATTTTATTTTAATCAAACCTGTTTCTAGATTACCTTTAAATCTTATGGAAATAAATCTGTACCATCCTTTAATAGTGCTCTGTGGGACTTCTGGGAGGAAGTCAAATAAATAATAACATAAACAAATGTAATTTACAATCTCTTAAAAAGGTATGAATATGTTGCATTTTTTTCTAGCTTTCCCTTTGTCAATATTTATACTATTATGCTCGTTAGAGATAATGGTTATCTTTTCCTGTTACTTACTTTGTGCTTATTTTTACTTTCATTTGGTATTGTAGCAAATGTACTGTGTATACTCTGGAACTCGTATCAGGACAAGTCTTTGAATTCTAGCTTTAATTCTGGATGTACTCTAAAATATGGAGAAGCTAGTGACAATGACTGACTGTTTTCTCAGAGAAGGGCATTTTGATAAATAACCATGTTGTAAGCATTTTTCATTTGTGACAATTCAGGCAATAGGGTAAGATTTTATTCTTTGTCTGTACAGGCTAATAGCCCTAAAATTATTTAGATCTCCACCTTATGTAGTTGAATTTTCATATAAAGTCCTTATACTTCATATATATGAAGTGATATCAGGATACCTCTAAAATGTCTGGTTGGGAATTTCTCACGTGTGAGAACCAGAAATCTCACCTGTCTTTATCGCAGGAAATTATTCAAGATACTACTTCATTAGTTAAAAATAAATCATTAAGTTTTTTTTCTCTCTAAGCATTGAGATAAAAAAGAACTAACAAAAACTGCCAATTCAACTGCCGTGCAACCCAGGGAGGAGATTTTTTTATAATTGTTTATTCCACAGTGTGCAGATAACATCAGACGCACATGATAGCCACTACTGCAGTTGCAGGGATCTCTTCTTCCTGAAGCTGCTCCATCACAGGTATGCTATTTCGCCAGCCTGAAGATGTTATACCCTTGTCCTGCTTTCATCAGCTACTTGTCTATGGCACTGATAATCTCAAATATCTGCATGGTCTGAATGCAAATCAACTAATATATAGCTTGTGGGAAGGATGGACCTTTGTAAGTACTTTTTACATCCTACTGTTTCCTAAGGACTACATATTTCTGTGTTGTCAAGGTCTTTTGTGTAATTAAGAGGGAAATACTGCTTTGTGAATGGTTGGACTAGATGGTCTCCAGAGGTCCCTTCCAACCTAAGCCGTTCTGCAATTCTGTGTAATTTATCCAGTTCATTTTTATTATCATTGCATTTTAAGTATATGGTAATAATACGGGTCTGTAGAGTATGGATGTGTTGACTTGCAGAGCTGGTTGCCGTCTGACTATTACCAAAATCAGTGTATGCACTTGATGTTGGTCTTACCAACAACAGTAGGGACTGCTTTCAGCGAGGAAAGGCTCAACCTATGATCGATTCATCCGCTCGTCAACAGTATCAGATTTTGACAGAGACATGTCATATTTAAATGCCTGATCTTATTCATGCTGGCAGGTGTTTCATATTCTCAAATACTCACTTGCTGATATGAGCAACATGGAAATAAATTTCCTTTAAATTGTAGAAACATTTTGGCAAGGAAGATTTTTATCAGTTCAAAGCTACCAAACAGTTTTAATGGAATTACCATTTTTCTGGAGATGTTCAAAATATTCATGACTTTCTTGATTGATAGTGCTTGCTTTCTTTGTGTTAGTAAATGCAGACATACTGGACTCCAGCAACTGTATTGTGCCAAGGACTACAAAGAAAGCTATAACTCACATTCTAAAACATATTTTTGGATATTTTCTAATGTGTAATAAGTCCCTTACAATGCTCATCGAAACTCTGATTGAGAAAGACAATTAAACCTCACTTTTACTTAGTATAGTAAATGTGTTGCTAATTAAGGCACTTACTTACGATGGATAAGACCCAGTTTCACACGGATGTTCTATGTGATTCAGATGCATGAGGCTATGAAGTCATTCCCTCAGCTGAATCTGCTCATTCTTTATAAATAATTAAATGTTGGAGTGAAGCAAGAGAGCAGTTCTATTTCTCAGTCTTTAAGCCGTGACCAGTGAAAATTAGATATTCCAGTTGCAGTCTATGTTTCAGCTGAGCGAAGACTTAAACTTAGATTTATCATTCCCTTGGCAGTTTTCAAACCAATGGGATGGCCGAAGGAGGGAGGAGGGAAGAGCTGGAGCTTCTATTTTCCTCTGATCAAGTGTTGTATCCTGAACTCAGCCTTTCTGGAAAAAAATTCACAGAAAAGACTGTGTTTACCAACAAAGACTTGTTTTTGACAAATTAATATACTCTAATTTTTGAAAGGTTTCATTAGAAGATTCTGAACTTCAGTTTTGCAATGAAGTGTAGCTACATTTAATTCACAAGAATTACTCTGAATTTATAGCAGAGTGGGAAAGTCAAGAAAGGATGGTTTGAACTATTGGAAAGGTCTAGAAGATTAACCGGCTAAAAATAGAAGTGGTGTTTTCAACTGACATTAATCTTTCTTTCAGCAGAGCAGGCTTCAGAAAGGGAGATGATATAGCCAGAAAAAAGACAGGTTTTCTGCGGACGATCGTAGCTTTGACTGAAGTATTTGTAAAGAAGAATTCATTCTCTGACAAGCCTGTTTAGCCTCTCCTTTAGGGATATCTTATTTCCGAGAGATTTTTTTGTAGCCTTAGACACACAGAAGGACTATAGTGACTTAAAGAGTGACAGGTCTGAGGTAGAGCACATTTGAATAGCAAAGATAATGTGAGCCAATGTGTTTTACCCTGCTTTTGCTCAGATGGGTTCAGCTGATACACGCGAACTTACTGAGCCAGAATTCCCTCACATTCCTGAACTCAGAGGCACAGCTTAAGCATTTCAAAAGCAGAAACCAAACTGTCATGAGAGCTTATCGTTCCTCAAACCAAGGCCTGATCAGATATTTCCATTTCTAATTGTTACTAAGAGCAACTTCCTTTCTGTGACTCTCCACGACGGGCACAGCTATGTTTCATGTCAACAGCTAATTCTCTGCACTCCCTTTTCAGGAAAAATGCTCTAGAGATCCCACATTTATCACCTGAACTTTGCAGAGGTTGAAAATACGGCATTGGAAGGCCCTTATTCCCAGTGAAGACTTATAATAATATGTATAAAAAATGTTGAAATAACACAGTTGCTGTCTACCTAAGCAAATTAATAGAAAATAAGATCAAGATTTAATGGCAATTAATTGGCAAGCTTCTAATCACTTCAGTTTCCTAGCATTTTACTGAGAGAGTGGAAAAAAGCAGAAATAACAATTAATTAACCTGCTATGTTTTGATATCTGCAGTTTCCACAATTTCAGATTCTATTAGAAATTCAGCTTTGCAGGAGATAAAGGAAATATGTTTCTGCGTACGTATTATGTGGCTTTATGTGGATAGCAAAGCAACATTCTTAAGACTAGTAAGAAATAAACTGTCATAAACTCAGATTTTCTAAACCAGCTATCAGCTAGCGCTACTGAATTTTTAAGTGTAAAGTTAAGTGAATTTGTATACCTATTTCATCTGCACATATTGCATTAACATTTTGGGCTTAACATAGGAAAATGCTTAGAAATGAAGTGAAAATTCTTCCTAGGGTTTTCTTAATGCTTTAGGTAATTAACTGGTAACTAGATATAGAAGCTCTGAAAGAGAAAGTATACTGTACATACATAGGCTCATTTATCCATGTGTTTGCCTTTGTGTTTTTCATACATTTAGTTAGTATTCAGTTCTGAGTTCATGTTAATTGCTTTGCTTTTAAAGTTTCAGGCAGTTCCTGGGTAATTTCACACGCAAAGGGTTAAAGCTAAATAATGTATCCAAACAGCAAAGGCTTTCTCTGAGAATGCTGCTGGAGTTTGGCTTCCATATCACGTACTGGGCCATAACATGTAAAATAGATGTCTCCCTCTGAAAGCCTTGCAGCAAACAGATAATCTTAAAAAAAAGGAGAGAGAGGAAAACTGTAGAAATTATATATGTATATATATCAGAACTGAGAAATTACTGAGAGATACTGCAAATCAAAGATGCTTAATCAATAGGAGCTTACTCATTTTAAGAAATTTTTAAATACTAACAGATCAGTTAATATATTTTGTGCATGTATTCAGTGGATGAGAAATCCAGTCTCCTGAATTCTAACATGGTAACACTGCATTTTAGCAATAGTAAGGGTTTAAAAATAGGACTCAACAGAAATGCATCAGCTCAAACCAATAAGAAGCAATGGTGCTTTCTTTGTGATAAATTGACACTAAAGCAAAATCTTGGCTATCTCCTATATTATTTAGAGAAGCAGTGATCAAAGGAAAAAGGATACAAAGAACTAGCACTCTCGTATATTCTGTACTGATGCAGAGATATTGTCAGTAATGGTGAATACAATTACTACCGAAGAGTGCTGGAGAAATGCTTTTAAAACTCACATTTATAAATCTTTGCTGCAAGTTAGGAGCAAAGAAGTAAAAGGAAGCCAAACAACATTCAGATACCTGCTACTGTTTATGGTGGTTTAATTACACCGCTATTTTTTTCTAGGATAGTGATGTTTTCTCAATACACTGCTTTTTATGCAGCCACTAAATGTTCAATTATTTTTTTTATAATTATCCTGCCATTTAATAAAAAGCTTACATTCTAATTTTCAAAACAATGCACTTGCATTCGTATTACGGATTGTAGAAACAGTCTGTTCGGTTTCAAGCACACACAAAAAGAGAGGCTATATGAAGTTTCTGATTTCACAGATTGCCTCCAGGGTTCTGCTTTCCACCAAAATTTCACCTGATTTTTGTCAGCGATGGCCAACCCAATTAAAAGCTTCAGCACTGAGTGCACAATACAGTGGGTGAGCTTCAGATTATTTCTTTCCCGAATGTTGACTAAGTAAGAAAAACTGGCACAGTTCAGGTGTCTCCCTGGGGTCTGAAGATCGAGGAAGACAATGAATGGAAAAGCTGCAACAGCAATGGCTGGTCGAACATTACAAATGGGATTCTCATTTTTTTTTCTCTGAGTAATGCAGGAGGCACTTCCCAAATCCACCCTTCACCTTATTTGCTAGGATATTGGGAGGACGCTGATATTTTCATTCTTCTAATTGCAAATCTCAGTGATAGCTGTTATTATTATTAATCAAAAGAGCAAATTTATATTTCACAAGCTGTCTTCAAAGTGCTTAAGAATGATTTAATATGGAAGAATAATTTAATATGATGATTTTACATCAGCCTTAATTTCCAGAAAAGGAATCCTTTGATTATGACAATGATCCAGGTTAACTTTCTGTGAAATAAAAAAAATGGTAGAATTACTTACTATTTATCATTTTTTGTGACTCCATCACAAGTCTCAGCAATGTCTAATGTCTTTTTAAAACATTACCTCCTATATTCATCAAATTACATGCAAATATGTCTTTCAAAATGACGACCATTTTTTTCTGGTCCTCTAAACTGAAGCTTGAAAATATGACCTCTAACATCCTGAAAAATAGAAATATACTGCTTGTCAAATACCTGTTTTTTTTTTCAATTGCTATTATGACAATTGCTATTATTTCTGCTTTTCCAAATAGTGAGGAACCATTTGACAAAATAATTCATGAAATTCCTCTGGGCAAAGGAGCTCTGAGTAGGAGTATGGCTGCCCCATTTTATCTGTTCAAATTTCATTTTGTAGCTGATCTCAGAGGCACTGGAGATAGAGCTGGAATAGGCAAGGGGATATGTTTCAGACAGAGTTTCCATAACCTTTTGGCTCTTCTAATATTTCTACCAGCAAAAAGGAAACATGCAGGCCAAGGAGGGAAGTGTTCCCCCAAACTATTCCAGCAGTTTTAGGGGATATCAGAAAGCAGTTTTTCAGCACTTTTAATCCTGGATAGAAAAAGTCCTTCCTCTTTTTCCCTCCCAAAGAATTAAGCTTGAATCTTTTGTCAGATGCTAAAATGAACATATGCTTTCAAAGGAAATGGAAGTACCTAAGAAAGACTTTTAATCAAGTAAAAGTAATATTTCATACCTTCAACACCAACTGCACTGTAAATATAGAAGTGCACCTTCTAAAAAACATCATTTTTTTATCACAGGTTTCAGGTCAGTTGTTTAATTGCTAGAACATGTGAGAAAAATTAATGGGTTAAATTATTACCCAACATGTAGTTGCTTTTCTTTTTTACCAGCTGTAACAGCAGGTAGCAATCTCACTTTACCTTGAAGGCATCATTCATTACAAGCTACTTGCTTTCAGTCATGAGGGGATTTATAATGATGGAAAATCACCAAGCAACCCCACTACTCATCTCTGAAAGAATGTACCATAAGAGTGTTGAAATTAATATCCATTTAAAAAGTATTCAGAATCATATATTTTGCTTGAAATTCATTTTCTCACTGGAAACTGAAAGCAGTCAAACCTAAAGTCCTCCTGACCTTGGCAAGGGCGTTTATACTAGAGGATATTTAACTCTTAGAGATGGGGACTCAGGATATTATACTAGTGTTAAGTTTTTATCTACCCTGCAGTACTTTCTGGGGCATCATTTAAACTATATCAATCTCTGCCACTGTCTCAGAGAGCAGCTGTCATAACCCTGTGTATGAGCAATAACTTCCACTGAAGCAGTATTGCTACCCCATAGCCTGCTTTAGGGGTCGCACAAGAATGATGTATATACACATCACTCCTCTGTGAAGACAGAAAACACATCATCTACAACGTCATGCTATTAGCACCTCAAACTATTAAAATGAAACCACGTCCCTAGGTCTGTCATTTGTGCAGTATTTTTATTGCCCAGTCAAGCTATCCTTCTAGCAGAAGTGCTCAGATACTATAGTCACATCACATGAGCTCATGTACATATGGTTTTCTTTAACTAGAATTGTATTTTTTCTGATGTTCTCATATTTAATATGATAAAATACAGTAAAAGCTTATTTTTGCCTTTTTGCCTATAAACTCTCCGGGGTTAGTCTGTTGCTAACAGTTTAGCATAATGAGAGTGTGAGTAAGCTGAGAGCCCAAAGTCTACTGGGAAAACTGACTGCAGGACTAATTTTGATCTAATTGAGCGCTAATGCTCCTTCTCATAATAGGACTCATAGTAAGAAATGTGTCTGACTGATGTTCACTGCATGTGATGTGTGTCTATGTTTGATAAGCATAAATTGCATAGCTCTGCCGTAAAATTATTTACTTTTATCAAATCTTACTAACCTCCCCAGGCAATATGAATTATGATGTGGTGGTGATTACTTAATCTGCAAAACCAGAAATCTGTAAGCAGTCTCACCATTTAGTGTATTTATGTTACACAATCCTGTCACAATTAAACCCTGCAATGTTAAGGGGGGAAAATGGTTTCAAGGGTGTCAATGGTGTTACAAATAGCTGGTAATTCTGTGGCTGGAATGAAAAGCTAAAATAAGACCTTCTATACTTTATGAAAATATCTTTTGTCTGCACAGAACTAGTTTGGCAGCCAGGACTCTAAAAGCAAAGGGGTTTTTTTTGTCCTTTTAAACATGAAGGTGTTGAGTGGGATGGAACTGGGTTGGATAGAGAATAATAAAGTCCCTGGATAGACACACGTGTGCAGCTGCTCTTTGTTTATTTAAAACGGTCCCTACCAACAGTTCTTACCTCTGCTTATTTTTAGGAGTAAGGTAGAGTTCTGTCCACATTAGCTGACTATGGAGGAGAAGAATGAGTCTGAACTCATAGGATGCCCATGGAGATTTTCTGAAAAATTCCAGTTTCAGTTTTTGGCTTATTCAAATGAATTTTCCCCATATGGTTTGTACGAATGTTAATTGCTCAGGCCTCAAAACTGTAAGGTAAATAAATAAACAGAGAATATCAGTTTCCTCGGAGTCAAATGTTCAAATGCTTTTGCATGGTGCTTAAAATACACACAAGTTCTGTGATCAGTGAGTTAGACCAAAAGTCTGGTTCAAAAGAATCTGTTGATAATTTCTGTGAATTTTGGATCGGGTTTAAAAGCATCAGTCTGCTTTCTCAGACCTGTAGATTCTTTAGATGAGGACACTTGTGGCTCTGTACACTGCATTTCATTAGAATCATGAAATATCATTAGAGTGGCAAGTTAAAGAGCTATGGAAATACATAATATGCCTGGGGAATGCTGGCTCTTAATATTGATAAAAAGAAGATATTTCACCTGTCCACAGTCAGCAGAAGAATTTGCTTGATTTTCTGAAACAGATATTTCTGTTTCAGCTTTCCATTTGGAATAGATTTTATGACTGCCCAGAACTACTTGGTAGGCAATAGAGGGGATGGACGACTGTGCTCTGTGACTGCAAATGGGATTTATATAGTATGTTCTAGAATTTAAAAGAAAGAGTAAAATGTAAACCTCTCCATAATTTATGAGTGATGACACTTTGTCTATATTAGTTTTTAACCATGCAGCACTAGTTAAGGTCAAGGTAAGTTGTCAACAGCAGTGGGATAGAAAATTAAGTAGTTTGTCATTTGTTAAAATCCTTCAAATGCTATGCTCCTTCATGATGAGAACACAGATTAGTCAGGCTCTAAAATGTGTGGGCATCATGGGATTTCAAAATTCATAGTTTCCTCCAAGTGCAGTCGTGGCTATCAGAATCTTCCGTTCATTTATTCTATCAGGTTATCTCATTTTCTTTCATCATTGTACTATCCAAGTGCCTCACAAGTACTACTGAATTAAGCTTTAACCTAGTAGTGCTCTAACAAGCCTGTCATATTTTTTTTTGGTTTCCTCAGGACTAACATCAGTTTATTATAAAACAACATTCAAAAATATTTATTTGCCTTTCAGATGATAAAGTATAATATACAGTGTTCCTGATTAGCTTCTTAGTTTCCAAGTGAACCTGAGGATACTTATACATACATATATATGTATATATACACATATATAAGTGTGGGTGTAAGAGTGTTTGTGTACATATGGAGGTTGGACTAGATGATCTCCAGAGGTCCCTTCCAACCTTACCAGTTCTACGATTCCCTCTTTCTATATATACATACACACTATGTATATATATTTAAAATTTTAAGAAACTCATGATGAGTCACAACTCTCAGAAGAGCAGATAGTAGAATAAAGTACTACTTTAAGAAGATGTATTTTGATAAATTCAAACTTGATGAGACCTATTCAGGCAGCTACTCTCTTTGAAGTCAGTATCATTGAGTCATCTGAGGAAATTCTCAGAAAATTAACTAAGAGTCACAATTAGACTCACAGTGACTGTTAAAATCCTTTGTCATTCAATTAGTATCTATTAAATGTATCAAAATCATGAGTTTTCTATTTTGCATATTATTTTAATATAAGTTCAATAAAATGTGTAAAATAAGAAAGTTATGATTAATTATTAATCAGTAGTTGTGTTTTGCAACTTGCTGTTCTCAGAAAATGATGTGATACGCAAAAAAATTTCTTTTTCTTTCTACTCCTTCCTTTCTTCTGTCTCAAAATCTTAGACATTAGCTCTACGTTCAGAATCGTATCTATTTCTAATTCTTATTATGTTCAACTCAATTCTAAGTTTATCCAAGCTATAGCTAAAACACTGGCCATCAGTTAGAGACACAGCTAGTGGCTTCCCAAGTGAGAAGATGATCCCCTACAACTAAAATTTTGTTTCTCTAATTTTCGCTGAAGCAGAACCCATAGTGCTGACTGGCTAGGACATAGGACACGAGAGCCAACATGAGGTTTCTCAGCACTATGATAGCGTAGAGCAGGGTTCTTCGGGATGAAGGTGGAGCAAAGGAATTGGAGGGAACACAGCTGTTCTGTGAGGATGAACTGGGAAAGAATCCGTAGAGTTGTGGGTGGATGGGTAGACTTGGATTTAAGAGCAGGGAGAATCAGTAGGATTTCGGGTAATGGAGTGGACTCTGAGTACTGTGCTGGTTTCCTCTAACAGGTCTCATGCTGACATATGACAGTTTTCTCTTGTTTCCTGTCCCATGGTGCTAGCTATCACTACTCCACTGATTGCAACGTAAATATTAACCTCAGAAGGACGAAGTAGATCTTCAGCTGTATAATGTCTCTGCTGAAGTCTTCTGCTGCACAGAAGACAGACGTTGCGGAGCCGTTAAAAACAAACAAAAACTATGCAGAGGTTCAATGGTATCTAATGCAATACAAACCACATATAGGTATTTCACACGGACTTTCTCCTTAGGTCTTGTTGTTTTACGCACCCCTTTCAGCTGCTCTTTCATTTCTTTCTTGTTCGAGGTGTGTGAATTTGTCAGCAGTACAGTAGACGCTCTTCTCTTCTCTCAGGCAAGAAGACTGCTGAACAAACACAGTCGGTCACAAACAAGAATGCGTCCGCTGACTTTCTCGCTAGTTCCTACAGCCATTCCAATCAGATGTTGATGTACTTGCTCTTAAATCTTCGAAATGGCGACCCTGTATTCATAAGAAATGAAGTGTCTAAGTTTATCCAGATGGCAATAATTCAAGTATTTTCGAGAATATTTCACATTAAAGACTACCTTATAAATCATGTGATTTATATTGAGTTCAGACTCTTCCATGTTTTCCCCAAATTTATGATACTTCTCAACTGGAAGTTTGTAACTGCAGTTTCTTTGAAAGTATTATTAAACACTAGTTTATTTCTAAATATGCAAGACTGAGATTTCTTTATTATACGAAATGTCCAAATACAAAATTTTAATGTTAATCATTAGGATGCCTAACGTCAATAAAAGTGACTTTTCCTTATAAAGAGATGAAATTTTGCTAGTAATTCCCTTCACACATACAAAAAATTGCATTTTGTATATATTCTACATACATACAAAATATATATATTCCTATATATTCTGCCTATAAATATAAAAAATTCTACAGTAATTTTCAACTTTGTTTGTATCTAAATTATTGAAAACATTGGCTGATGTTAAATATGTACTTCGGTATAAGTGCCAGGGTAAAGTGGAAGATTATAAAGCAAGCCTATCACTGCATTCACTGGGTATGTGTCTTAGAATGGTTATACCCACCTGCATTTTCTCTCTTTCCTCTCTGTTTTCATCATTACTCTTTCTCCTGTTCTCTTCTGTGGTCCTTATTAATTTTTTATTCCCTGACCTTATTTTTCATATTTTTATCTTATTTATTTTATTATTATTATTATTTATTTTTAATACTTTTTCCACACTCTATGATATTACTATTACTATTACAAAATCCCAAACACTTGCTCCAAATTTTCATGATTTTCCTCTTTAACTACCATTTATTGATAGATTCCTCCACCAACCACCCGCAAAAAGTTTTAGGGAAGGTGCCTATTTCTCTCTCTGTCTCTCTCTCTCGCCTTTATTTTTATTTTATTTTTTTTTTAAGAAATTAAGTCCAACCTGATAAACATGGGAAAATGTTTATAATTCTTTCATACCAGACACATGGCTATATGCTATTCTGATTACATAGGATAATCTTCAAACAACTTGTAAGTTTGACCAGTTCTGCACAACCAGACGTCCCATGTGAGATTCTCTCCTGAATGTGAGGTATCTGTCAACCTAGATCTTATCTGATTGACAGCAAGAGCAAAGACTGCAAAAGTACCTCTTAAATTTTATTTTCCTCTTTTTAATCATATCGTTTTTCGAATCCATTCTTGGTACCGTAAATGCGAACTTAGATTTTCTCATGGCAATAATGTCACTAATTCTTCTAGTGGGGCAGGGTCAGGTCTTTAATGCATAAAGGATTTCTACAGAGGAAAACTATATACTGTGCAAAAGCTTCCAAACTTGTTTTCTGATATTTCCAAGTAGCCATTTCAACTGATTTTGAATAATTTGTAATTTGAATATTTTGAATAATGTGGTAAATTTTCATTTTCCCTATTTTATTTAGATGATTTCCTTATAAAGGATCTTATAAAATGAAATTTTCATCAGGCTTTGGAAAGATAAAGGTTAAAATTGTCTCTCACTCTTCGTCTTGCTCCCCAATGCTCACCTCCAATTCCTGCTTTATATTTCCTCACCATGTACATGAAAGATTTTAGAGATACATGGTGTTAATGATAAGAGCTGAATCCACCAGCAGAGAATGACTTACTGGACTGCTTAAATCACCTGTCCTCTAAATCCTGTATCACCAGAATGGCACACCCAGATATAGACCTATTTATTTATTTATAATATATAATAATAAGATCATAAATATAATATATGGATCTTGCTTGAAGATGAAAAATGCAAAGCTCTCCTCTCTGGTTAAGTTATTTTTTAGAAGTAGTTGTAAAGAGATCTAGCCTTTCTTACTTTATAGTCTTATTTATAAGACTATAAAACATTTATTTCTTTTAATCATTTGTTACATCCTTTACTATCTTGTGGTACTAGTCCTATATCTGACTATTTTTATCTAAAATAATTGCACAGACTATATACACATTATTAGGCATTTTAGACAGTAAGAGATTAGAGCAGACATGTAATGTCTGACATATAACATGAATAAGACCGTCACAAATACCATGAACATCACTTTTCAAAAGCTTCTTTGGGCCATCAGGAAGAGTCTACTTTTATTGGGAATTTTGAAGAGAAAACTATGATGTTTATTTTCAACATAGAAAACTTGGGATTATTTTGAAAGTCAAGTGGACCAGTAGCCCAAATAGACAACTGAGGAACCTTCTAATTTCCTACAGGCTATAATCCAGATAAGTTTCGTGAGGAAGCGTCCTCCACCATTTGAAAGTGTTTTAAGAGCAGGTTAGGCAAACCTCTACCAGGACAACTGATCCCTCTTAGGTAGGTGTGACTGCAAGGCAGGAAAAGGAGGGTCAGATACCAGCTGGCAGAGAGAAACACTCAAGGCACATCAGGGGTTAAACAAATTAGATTTAATGAAGGACTTGCTTACACTCCAATGTGTGCCAGGAGCCCCGGGGTCTGGGCAGAGGGGCTGCTGATGGGAGGATACACTAAAGTGGTTCCTACTTGGACATCTGACCTGTCCATCCAGCAGTCCAGCAGCCTCCTGTCAGCAGCCCAGTTCTACTGACCCAAACAAAGAAAATTTCCTTGATTCCTTAAGAAGCAACAGAATGTGACCGTTGTTCAGCTACATAAGTTGAACTACATAAACCTGAAAAACAAGGTAAAAGGGAGGCAAAAATTAGTTACAGTAGTTATAATATTTTGATACTTTGTCATGTTTCATTTGATGAATAGAGTATATCTTTAGGCAAAAGCTGCAACTACATAAATTATTTTCTATTATAGAAATTACAGCAAAACAGTGTTTCCTTATGACTAGCTTAAAATCTAAATATATGTTGGACCAAAATATCGTACCACTTCCATTTTCACAAATTTGTTATTAAACCTATACTATCAGTGTTCCTTAAACATTCTAGAAAATATATGTTTCAGACCCAATAATTCCCCTCTTGATTGTTATGGAGTAATTTCTGTGTTTGGATTTGAGACATTGTCAGAGAAATAATTTCTAATGTACTTGTACTCTGATGTTCTCACCCTCATGACACTTTTCCCCACTGGAAATTTGTCTCTGCTACAAAGCTCTGTACATATACAACATGACTGCAATATGACTCACACTGGCAGCTTCTGCTCAAGAAATACACCTGGAAAGCAAATAAAGCGGAGTGGTAAAAACAGATTTTAGCAGAGCAAATATGAAAGAAAAAGTAGAGAATAGGACAGATTTTCTGGTGGTATAAATTTATATAGTACTGATGAAGTTAAGTTGGTATATTCAGTTTCAAGAGAGAAAGAGTTTGAAAATGTGTTAAGATATCTCAGAGAAAACATGGGATATCTGGGAGGTAGATCTGGGAACTGACTGCAGACAGGTAGCCACTGACATCTCTGTTTTTATGAGATTAAGTTAACATATTAAAGAAGGAGAAGGTGTAGTTTAGAACAGAATCCAGATGAACATTTCTAAACATTTTCCTGAAAGAGTGTTTTTTGGAGGAGACAATACAGCTGAAGATTCCAATGGGTGCAATAAAAGAAGAAAAATATAATCAAATGCTTCAAAGCCTCATCTAAATTAATTCACTGTATATATTAGTCCAGAGATGAGACAAATATAGGTATTTTTTTGGTCAGACAGCAATTCCATTAGCTCCAGTATGAACTCCCTGGAGCTCTGGTGAAATCCTTCTATATTAGAAGCATCCCCACATTGATCTTGTCCATAGATTCACCTGTCAAGTAAATGTTTCTAAATTAAATTATCTGTTGGTTTCTTTACCCTTTTCACACTTTTACTTCTACTGAGTAGCTTGTGAGGAGTAAAATATGCTGGCAATTCTCCCTCCAGGTCTTCCTGAGGCAGGCAACATCAAGTCCTATGTTCGATATTGGACTGTGGGTGATGATGCTTTATTTGATGGCTGACTTTGTATTGATCGAAAAGGTCTTTTTTTTTTCTTGATTCTCCAAATGGAAGAGAAAATCTCAGTAACTGAAAAAGCACAAATCATCCACAAGCCATCGATGCTATAAGAAGACATGCTCAGCCTAAAAACTAGGCATTATAAAAAAGAAAAAATACATTCGAACTGCAAGGTTTGGTTAACAAAGCACAACATTTTGGAGGTAGGAAAGTGGAACATTCTCATCTTTAGTATATCACAGACACTGATATTCAGAGAGCATTTAAAGGTCCTGATAATTCAAAAATAAATACTCTCATTGAAGGCTTCTATTATGTTGACATATAAGGGCATTTATACCATTCAGTGCAACTCAAAGCACTTTGGCAAGTACTGTATAAATTACGTATCTGTAGGTGGAGTGACTTTTGCGGTCATACAAAGTCACTAATATTATATATATGCTTTGAATTATTTCTCATTCAAGCATGAACACTGGCCCTTTGCCACTTAATGTGTGACATTAGTTTTATATCTCCTCTCAATAATAGAAGCTCCAATAAGGCAGCATCTTCTTGTAATGAGAATTACCATCTTCTTTAGTATGAATCTAAATTATACTTTTGCCTGCAGGAATCTGATCTGGAGCTGTTCAGCTGCACCACATCTATAAACAACTCAAATATATCTGTAATCAATGGAACAACAGTCTGAATATGTTTGAATATTCTGATTCTAATAGTATAGCTAGTGAAACTCTTGAGTTTTTGGGACTCAGTCCAAATCCTGTGGAGGTTAATGGAAAGACTGCCAATGACTCAAGGGTCTAATCCAAAATCTATTTAATTCTTACAGGGTTTTGTGTCCTGGTTTCTATCCCAAATGTATAAATTGTTCATGATTCACTCAGAACTCATTCCAGCTTCACTTGAAATCTGGCCTCCACTTGTCTGGACGCTTTTCAGCAAACCTGACCTGAGTTTTCAGTTAGTTAAACAACCAGGGAATGTGACTACATGTTGCTGTATATTCGTGTTTCGTTTTTAAACAGGCATTCTGCACAGCTTTCTCTGGCTAATATCCTACAGATCCTGTTCAGTAGAACACATTCCATGTTCTAGTTTGTCTCTGTGTAGCTGATCAACCCTGGTCAGTGGGAGATGTTTCCAAACTGATTCCTGGGGATTCATCTTTGATTTACAATGTTGAATTCTGACTAGGTACAGCAGGATGAGTTTCATGGTCTCAACTCTGCATTTCCCAGGTATCTAGCTCTCCTATGAGAACCATGATACAAAAGACTCCTAGCTTCTCCAGCTTGCAGATGACCTGGTGATGATTTTCAATCCTGATTTTCAGGATCAAGCTGTACTGGTGGAATGAGATTATCAACAACCATAATGCTGAAATGTAATTCCAAACAGCAATGTAGCATGAAATAATTGCACTTTTATGTTTTCCTGTGTTTTACATGCCATTTAACACTTCCAAGCCTGGAAGTTTAAGCCAAGGATGGGAAATCACTGTCTATACTGTGATGATATTAATGTGTGAGATACTGCTTGTTAAATGCAATAAATTCATTACTTGTACCTGGCACTGGCAGGAGTACAAACTGGAGCAAAGAGTTTTCAGTTAGTGAGTTACAGTAAAATCTTCCAGCAGAGTGTATGTAATTACTCAAAGGAACTGTGGAATTCAGGATATTTTCAAATTACTTTTTAATATATTTAAAGATACGACTTTATCTTTGTAACTCTTAGAATAACCAAAAATAATTTTAGTTAGATAAAAGTTACTGTTGCCTAATGGTTGCAGACCTACATAAAACAGAGATATGGCTACTACTACTATAAAAAGTAAAACAATGGCACAGTCCATATAAATGGACTAAGTGAAAAATTAGGAGGAAGAAAAGTCTATTTTTCACTGTACGTACATTAGACTTCATGTTACTCCAGTTTAACAGTTTAATGTGCATAGGTGGCATAATCTTTTACTAGCTGGATACACACAAATATCTCACAGGAATGCTTGGTGAAGAGTTATCTGTTCTACCTGCTTAATTTTTTTTTTTTTTTTTTTTTTTTTTTGGCCATTCTATTCGAAGCTCATTGTCTTCATTTTCTGTCTTTTAGCTTCATTTTCTCTTTACACGAGGAGGATGGTTTGTGGTAAAGTGATTTTTCATTTGATGGTAAGTGAGCTTTCATTTTCTGAGAAGACTACTTGGCATTGATGCTGCTGGATCCCATGAACCAGTAACAATTTTTCTGTTAGACCACATACCCTAATATGCAGTTATTAGGAATGCACATTAACAGCTAACTCAACCTGAAAGATGACATAGGAAAGAGTAAAAGCAATCCCCATTGTCACAAAAATCTCATTCCTATAATTTCAGAACCGAATACAATGCAAGAAGAGAACACAACGAAAAAGGTTTGTCCTCCACCCTCCCACCAGAGGCATGGAAATGCCAGGAAGAGTTCCAAGATCTTCATCTGAAAGAAGGGAAGGAAGGAACATTTGGAGGATGAAGAAGACAGTCTTCACAGATCTAGCTGAAATTCTTTATTCTTCCCAAATGTTACTGAAATAAAAACTCTGGGAGTAAAGTTATGGGAGGATAAACGTGTCCAATGAGTTCCAGCACAACTGTACTGCCTGTGAAATTGGTATATAAAATAGCAGAAGGACCTTATAAGATGCATGATTGCTACAAATCTGCAGTGAGTATGAATAACTCTACAGTAAATTCCATCAAAACATGGGTACAGCTGTTTAAAAATTGACATTTCCCATCTTCATCATATCAACAGATGTCAAATTTCATTAGGCAGCAGACTGAAAGCCCTAAACAATCAAACAGGGGCTGGAATATCACGGGTCTGTATTATTACCTGCTTTGCACTGTTTGATAGCCAAGCAATTTCAGTGCAACTGAACGAGCCAACCTTCATCGTACTGAATATCTGGATTTTGGGAGGGCTTTTTTTGTTCTTTTTTTTTTGATACCATCTCATAATTTTTTTTATTAGTTATGTGGCTTGCGTGTGATAAAACTGAACCTACTGAATACACCTGGTAAAGTTTAAGATTTTGGGGAAAAAAATCCAAACTAAATATAAACTACTTTTGCCAAAATATAAAGTACTTTTTACCATTATTCATCTATCTAATAATGGCAAACATTTAATTTAAAAAATATTTCCCTTTTCATTAATAATACATACTTATAGTGTACATAAAATACCATTGCAGTTTCTTCTCATTTTCAGCATTCTCTTTACTTTCTGTAATTCTTGAAATAATTTGGATTTCTCTCACATCTGTTCTACTGTGAGTACCATTTTATTACATTTATCCAACATCAATGATTTTCCATTGTACTACATACAATATATATGCATACTGCATATAAAAAGTATGGCACTGTAAGTATTAGGGGTTATGATAGTCTGAGAAGTGCTAAATAATAGAAAATATGCTAAAAGCGAAAGGCAAATCTAACTACCATCAGGAGTTACATCAGTCCTGCATTTGCAGGAGTTTACTAAGCTACAAGCTATTATTTTCAAATTCCCTATTCATGTACCTTAGAATTTAATCGGCATGTTAAGGTAATATGAAAACAAAAAGATGTTCATTTGTTTTCTTGTTTTCCTAAATATGTGTTTTCTCTCCTCCTGAGCTCCAGCCAAAAATTGTAGGAGGAAGAGAGATGAATAAAGACGACATTTGCAGACTCAATACAATGAAATTGTATGTATATTTATGCATTCCCTTGGTTATTCAAGAAAAATCTACTGTTTTACATTGTGCATCATTTAAAATAGGTACTCTGAATATGTTACATGTTGAATGAGCTACATTGCTTTGATTGATAAAGTAAAATGTGATGTATGATAAAAAAGCAAATGTAACTTCTTAACAGCCATGCACATATGAGAAAGCATCAAGAATAGCTAACTTAGGTAGTCATCTGTGAGTTGGCTTGCTAGTGATTATTCCAAGCATTTTTTCATATCCAAACAAGGAATATCCATTCCAGGCTAATTTTGCTTCTTTCAATTGAAAACTACATATTGACTTAATTCATTCCAAAGTGCATACTTTATACAAGAATTATGTATTTAATCAATCACAGTAGTCTGCACTTCTGCAATATCCTGTATTAGAATAAGTACAAAAAAAAAAAAATCTTCCTGATGGTTCGTCATTTGTTGTCGAGTATCTGACCTATAGACACAACAAAACTGAATAACTTATATAACAAAATAAAGACAACAAGCTCAGAGAAAATATATGATTTTTACAAGGAACACTCAGAGATAAGATGCTATATGAGATATATTCCTGAATGTAAAAGAATCTTTCTTATTTTTTCATTGCAAATAAATTAACTCAAAGGTATGAGAAAAGAGATCAGATTCTATAAAACAAAAATTTTTGAGTGAATGTTAGATAGGAGTTAACTGCTTTCTTTGCTCCTTGGGATTTTCTATGGTCTTCCATGCAGGAACATTCCAGGAAGTTGCCGTAGCAACATTACACTTTAATAATTGCATTAATCAGAAAATGAATAGCCCTCCAAGTGGCATAGAAAATCTGAGACTGCTCACAAGCAGAAGAGGATCACCTGTAAATAGGCCTCTTTTTCCCATGTGTTGGGTTTTTCTCAGGCAGTCATTGGTAGCTGCCTGTTATTATTACACAAGTTCTCCAGCTGGGGACAGAATCACTAATTCATATTAACCTATCTTCTATCTGAGTTAATTCTTGGGTGCATGTGGTACAAAATGCAAGGTGCACGACTTCAGTCTTAACTCTCTACTGTTCCTACCACGAGGAAGCTGGGAAGGACAGTGCTGCAGAAGTGCCTTTCTCCTGGCATCTGCCAGAGGATGGAAATCTGAGGAGAAAACCCTCTGCTTGTACAGAGGAAAGGAACTAAAAGATCGTGACAATCTTCTTCATACGCTGATATTTAAAATGTTACTATGACACAGCACTAAAGATGGCTCAGAAATAATGTCGCAGTGACCAGCAGTCGATGGCACAGGTGTATGGTTCCACATTGCTGTCACTTCAGGGCCAGTCATCCTGAGCTCGTAGGTCATTTTTCACAAAAATCAGTGCAAAGGATTAATTCTGAATGCTTCCTTTGATGTAAATCATTTGTATATATGTAGATATTTTTAATTTTCAGTTAAAAATATGGACTATATATGTGCCTGTAATTTTAAGGGCTGTGATATTGTAAGATGCAACAAGAACAAATGCTACTTTTGCTTATAAAGTTACAGCCACATTGAATTTTTGTTATTCAAATCAGACTGCAAATGCTGAAACCTTTTTCTCATTTCTGCTTTTAGTCCCCATCACTAATACTCTTTCAGTGAAAAAGGAATATAGCATTTCATTCCCCACTAGTTTTGTTTTTTTCCGTTTTGCAAAAATTGATTTTTCCACCCCCTCCTCCGTTTGTCGTGGAGCACGGACTACACTGACAGCTGAATATTTACTGCCCTGCTTTGTAAAAGCATGATCAGTTATGTCAGCAATGATGCCCATGAAATTTCAGAAGCAGGGTTTGTTAGATAACTAGAGTTGCCTTCACTATCAGCTAAAAACCTAGCTTTTTCTCAGAAAAGCACGATCAGTGCCATGCTACATGTTAATAAAAGAATAGTTAAAAGCCTAGCTATAGTGGATTAAGGCTGTGGGTATATAAAGCAGGTTTTCGTGGACTATAGATATAGATTATGCTAAGATCAAAACTTTTTTTCGGGTGCTAGGTTCTGAGGCTAAAATCTTTGATACCCATTTTTGTTAGCCTTTTTGATTTGTTAAGGAGACAAATGTTATGGCAACTTATAAAGATGCGTGAATACCAACATTAACAGGGTAAAATAAAAGCTTAGATAAGTGCCGTACATTAGTTTCCATAAACATCCATTTGAATTTTCGATCCTAAATTATTATTCTTACATTATTACTCTTTTTTTTTCTACTGATCAGTTACATAAATCCATTTGATCACATTCATGTTACAGTAATAGCTGCCGCTCATAACATAGTATTTTACCTGCAAATAACAAAGGCAGTATATAAATAAACATTTACAGATCAGATTCAAGCAAGATTTTTCATGGTATAAGGCAAAGTGAGAAGTTTAAGAAATAAAGATCTCATGTACTTTCAGAAAAAAAGGTAATGTAGAAGAAATGTGATATATTTTATGTTTACAAACATTATTTTAAAAAATATTTCCCCTCTAGGGAAGATACTGGCAAACAGAAGTCCATTTCCATTTTATACGAGTATTCAGAGATGTTTTTTTAAACTTAGGGGTATCCTCACTATGTCACATTCAATTTTCAAACTTTACTTTGTCATCACCCAAAGAGAAATCATTTGAAGTCCTGACTAACTCTCTTTGATTCCCACTTTTCAAACGCATTTAACCTCGAGAACACTGATATAACTTTTCAGCGTAATATGGCGAGATTTTATTATCTTTGCTTGGCCTCTCCAGCAGTAGTACCTGCCATTAAACCTCCAGGAACACTACTCTTTTCCAGATATGCATTTGTTCTGCCAAAATCACAGGAGTGTACAAAGTGTAAAAAAAAAAGTGTACAAAGTTGCCATTATCATTAGCTTAAATACACTTAGCTTAAATTCTAGAAATCTAGAATACAGAGGAAGTCATTCAAGGTCAAGCTACTTGGAGAGAGGGAGAGAAGAGGAAAATAAATCCAAGTTACAAATTCCTGTTTTAAGCACTAGACTGTTGACATATTTTGGAGACACAAAGTTTGAGTTATCACTGGAGAAGTGTAGCTAATAAGGAAAATCTATCTTCCAAGATACTCCTAAAGAGAAGTTTCATGGCTATGTAAACTTGGCATACTGCATTTTCTGTTTAAGCGTGTGTGTGTATCCCAGAGATACATTTTGCCATAGGCCCATGAAGACCTGCCTGCCTTCAGTTCATTCGCAGTAGTGGTACATAGGAAAAAATTAAGATGCAGATTTAGATGTAGATTGTGGACAGAGCTCCTTAATCCAATGTTTCCTTTCCATCCATAGAAGAGGGCTTGAAGGTTTTCTCTGTGCCCAAAGAAACAGTATAAATAACATGTATGTGAAGGTTATTTGATATCTTTACACACGAAGTTTTCAAGAACACTCTGTGCAATGGTAATAATATTGTTTAAACTTTCTGTTCTTAGGAAAAACAGTGGAATATCGGACAGGGCACTATCCATACCCAAGTCACAGACACAAGGACAGCAAAAATAGAGTAATGACTGTTTATCATATATACAAAATGAACACCCTATGTTTGCAACATCCTTAATCATGTAGAAAGAAGTAAGTTTATATGATATAAATAATATACTTAAAACATAAAACATTATTTTGAGAGATGCCTAAATTGACACATTTTGAAGTTATATCTCCATACACTTAACAAGTTTGAACAATTTTACCTTTCCATTTTAAACGATGTAATTAAACTTGTTGTCTTGCTTGTTCCCTCGGAAACAAAGAGAACTAGGAACGTCAAGCCTTCAGAATAATTCAGTTAATTAAGTTTGATATGGTAATAAACATGGGCAGATATTATCCTACCCAAAAATAAAGACGTGGAAGTGACTCAGCTGACAAATAATTGCTAAACGTGGATCTGTCAAAAGTTTTTAAGAAAATTTAAATCCCAGAATGGAGTTGGAATAGGAAAAGATTAGTATACATATGACGAGCTTCATGTTTGTGCATTTTATGGCAGTGGGCATAGAATTATCTAACCTGAATGTTTGTGCTACTCCATTGTTTCTGTAATAGCAAGTTTTTAGGTCGAATGAAGACTTCATGGCTCTAATGAGAACTGTGGGAATGTTCTGTGTATTAATACCTATACATGTCGAGCTGCATTGGTCTATTGAGAGATCACAGATATATGAAGGATGGGCTGTATTATTCTGTCATGAAAAATTTGTGATGACCATCTTTCTCTGTTTTTGTGATGAAACATACTTTTTGCTGTTGTGTGAAACCAGATGCACCTATTAGCAGAGGGAATTCTTGTTTTTCTTACATAGTTACAATGAATTTTAGCAGATCTTGAATCAACTTATTGACAGACATTTTGCTGCTTTACCAAGGCATTTGTCTGGTAAAGACAAACACAACAGATCTGCTGATGTTTTTCCCACTTTTATTTTTTTCTTCCTTCTTGGCTTGTGATCCACAACCTGAAAATAAGCCTCGAGTTTTCATGATTTCAGAGAGAGAAAAGTGGCCATTTTTCAGTGTCACTGCCAATGCCTCCTGTTAGTAGGTTAAGGTGCTAGCATCTGTTTAGTGAGACCGATTTTACTATAACCAGATAAAAAGAGTAAAACCGATCTCATATTTCAGAGAATTGAGTAGATTCTGAGAAACACTGAGTAATCAAGGTAGAACTTCTGATTTTAGGTTATGCTGGCAGAGGCCTGAACTGCTAGCATGTCATGGGAGTTTTAGTTATGGTATCATATCTTCATTTTCCTTTATAAACCTATGGACTCTGTCTCCGATGCTACACAACTGTCTGCAGATGTAGAAAAGGGGGGTGGAAAACATAATATTAATATCGTAAGCTCCACCCAGAGGTTCCAGAATGTATAAGTCATTGTCAAAGCATGAACAGTTTTGGTATCAAACTGTCTGGAAAAAAAATATTTGTTTAAAATACAGTAATATTGCAAATCAAGATAATCCAACTGTAGAGAAAGAAAATTCTCAAGTAAATTTATCTCATGAACAATTTAAGCTTTGATTAAACAGCACATTTCTTTAAATGCATCGAAGAACAAAAAGGCAGGAAATTTCCAAACAGATAAATTATTGTTATTTTAATCATCTGGTACATAAGCAATGTACTGAAAAAGAAGGTAAGTGGATATGTATTGGGATATCTTCAATTTGTAGATGATGTTCAGTGTTCACCTCAGTTTCTTTGAGATTTGTACCTTTTTTATGCTTGATCGTTGTGTTGAGATAGAAACAAATACAGCAGCCTAAAACAGCAGTGTAATTCACTCATCTGGTGGGAACTTTGTCCACTGTGCAGCCACTCAGATATCCATCGGGTCTTGGATGTTAGACAGACAGCAATGATTACATCTGATTTGTATCACTTAAGGTGTGTGATTTGTTCCCTACTCTGTGGACCTTTGCCATAGTGATATCTCAGTTGCAGTAAAATGCCTTATTCTCCATCCAGCTAGTGCAGACTACTAGAACCCAAACACTTGCAAACATTGCCTGTATAAAATACATTATACCAGCTTGCAGGTAACTCCTAAGTGCAACTGAAAGTGTTAATACTAATCTGCCTATTCATAAATGTCTTAGAATTGGTTATCTTGGAGACTGTTGATTTTCTCTAGACATTTGCGGTTATTTAATATGCTGAAGCTAAACATTCTGGGAAAACTCTGAGGAATTTGGTAACAATAAGGCCAATAAATTCTTAATGAAGTTTAAAGTATTCCGTAGAACTGTAATATAACAATGCAAAATAGAAAATTATAGATAGCTTTTACAGTTTTTTACAATCTTTAAGGGTTTTTTGTATATTTTTGTATATCTCTGTATAATTGTATAGGATTCTTTCTAATCTGGCCTAACTACAAAGTAGGCAGGAAATACATTATTCTCTGCATGAGGTTCTTGTTTCATATCTCAGCAAACTGTCCAAATCATATCCTATTATAATACCTAGTTGCTCAGCTCTGCTTTATTTGAAATGATGAGAAAGGGTACAAGGGTGGAGTGGGTAATTCTGAATTTAAAGAATCTGAAGAAACCTTTTAAAAAGAATATTTTTCAACATTTGTCTTAGTAGTTGTTTAAAGTTTGTATAGAGAATACATTTCCCAATTTCAAAGTGGTAATTGAACAAAAGATCTTCTAAGCTATTCTAAGCTTCTTAGTAGGAGTTTTGGGGCTCATTATTATGTATATATTAGAATTAGTGATTAGTGTTAATAAAACACAGATTTTGGTTTGATATAAACCAAAATCCATTAGTTTTCAAGTTCTGAAATGTCATGTCCCATATCAAGAAAACCAAGGAAAATCTTATTATACTTTAATTCTTTCTCTGCCTGGCTATACTTTTTCTGTCTTTGTGTCCTCTGACATTCTAAGTCTGCGATATCATCTCAGGAATGATAGACAGCAGGACTACAGACCAACAGAAAAGGTGGAAGGAGTCTTCACTGCTTGGTCACAAAAGAAATAAAGAGCCCTGCAGGACTATTCTGAGAACACCTTAGTTTTAAACAAGAAAGGCATTGATTAGAAGGAAAGCAAATACTAAAAATGCTAAAAAAGCAAATGCTAAAAGAGAATCCTAGAGGTATTGGGACACCGTCAAAAGAGCTACCAGTCAGACAGAGGAAACAAAGGAAACTACAGCTGGGAACCTGTGGGACTAGAGATAATAGGAACAGCAGGGGAAGGGAGAAGGAAAACATACAAGGAGAAAAGAAAACATTAAAAAGAGGAAACATGAAAGGGAATAAGAAACCAGCAGATGATGCCAGAATATTTGACAGTGAGGGGCAGGATCTGAAGGCACTTCTGAAAGGTTAGGCTGGACTCCCTTCCAACGTTAAGTTTGCTGTGGTAAGATATTAACCAAGAGGGATGGCTGTGCAACCTGAAATCCAACAGCAAAAAAAAGACTGGACCTGAAAGGCAGTGCTCTTAGAGGGGGGAGCAGAGGTGCTTACACTTCAAAAGAGTTTAATGTAATTTTAATATAATTCCATTATGGAAATTGTGCTTTTTGGAAGAAAATTCTAGACAATTGTGATTCATTTTCTCCACCTTTGTCTTTTCTTTTTGAGTCTAAAATTAAACTGAAGTTCCAGGACTGAAGTTCACTGTTAAAAGATATAGATTTCATTTGTTTATGTTGGGAACTTGAATATTTCTTTTTTTTTTTTTTTTTTTTTTTTTGCTTTAAGTCTCATTTTCCACAGATTTTATAAAGAATTATAAGGTCAAGTAATGGCTTTTCTATAACCAAAAACTTATGATAATAAAAACAATATTGTTATAAATTATTTTCTTCTGAGGCACTTTAGAGATTATAATGATATACAATAGCATGACTCCTTACTCATGTGTTAATCTGACAGACCATATTTCACATACACCTGTTGTCTTGATGTAGGGAGCAGATGTGTACAGCAGTGAATACTCAGGATTGCAGTGAATACTCAAAGTAAAAATCTAAATACATTACATTGTAATTGTTTCTTAGTGTAAAATCTTCATTTCATCAAGACCTAATAAGTACAGCAATCGTTGATATCGGTGTAATCTTAATGAGTCAGAAAACTCGTTGAGGAACTAGATCCTAACCTCATGCTAGACCTCTGTAAATCTCAGGGGACTTAGACTTCCCCGCTTATTCAGGTCATTCTGTCTCTCTTTTATTGACTGTTACTCTATCCTGCTCTTTAGCTGTGGATCTCAATGCTGAGATATTTGATGCTGCAGTCCCCATTGCTGTTCAACTAATTTCTTCTGGCTTTGAGTTTTCTTAAGCCTATTAAACTACATAATTATCCTTCTTTAAGGGGTTTTTACATCTACAGCATCATCAGCCATTGAGAGCCTTCTGTCCTTAGAAGGTTCTCAGTTTTCCCTTCTTTGCTGGATTAGGAGATAACCATCTCACATACTTTTTGACTTCTCTCCACAGGCTTGCAGATGAATTTCACTGTCCAGTCCTGGTGGAAAAAGAGGAAAGAGAATTTCCCCCCTTTTTTTCAAAACAAGAAGCTCCACTAAACCTGATAAGATATTCTATCTACCACTCTTCTTCTTCTTTTTTGTGTTCATCCTCATGCCTCATATACACTGTCCCTATTCTTCCAAAAGCAACCTCATTAATTTTCCTAAGACTTGCAAATGAGTGACTGCTATGTACCCTGAGAACCCTCATTCACTCTTCTGCCTGGCAGTCAGAGCATGTCACACCAAAAAAGTCCCAGCTGTATATTCTCTGTTACAATTAATGTGTGCTGCTCTATTGTAATCAATACTATTGATGTAAACAGAGTAGTATTTGTTTATTTAAAAATGAATAAATAAATGTATTTTAACAAATCTACCTATTTATACCACCAGGATGTGTGACTTTATAGATATCGTTGCAGTATGAGCTATTCTGTCAGCTTGTGAGCATTGGCCCAGAAGGTGTTACAGACTGACATCTCCATCAGTGATGATGATTAATATTGCTAATAGAAAGCGTGGATGTTTCCAATATGGATTGTTTCTTCCTCTGAAATGAAAGATCTTTCTCATCACAGAAGAATTCCAGAATGCTACAGGTAGAAGTGTAATTCTATAAATGATGAAAAAGGTATAGTGATTGAAACCGAAGGAAAAATGTTGCCAGATCCACCTGAAAAATATCTATAGCAAGTTTTAAGCTTGAATGTATTTTGACACTTAAACTAAGTCATTTTAACAGCACTGGTTGTGTATTGGCATACAAGAAATTATTAACTCTCAAGTGAATGAATAATTTTTTTTTTTTTTTTTTTTTTTTTTTTTTTTTTAGATCAGCTGTGTTGCTAAACTGAAAAGCCCTTTTGACACTGTTCTGCAGGGTAACTTCTTTAAAATATACCATGTGCTCACGCTTATTCTTTCCCCAGTACTAAGAACCACGGAAAGAATTCTGGAATGGTTCCACAGGGGAGAGCATCTCAAAAAAAGACATTTTCAACATTCTTTTGCTTTATATGATATTTATATGATATTTTAAAATTATGCATATTTACTAAAAACATACGACCTTATACTGTTTTTTTTGTAATAAAGACAAGCCTAAAAGTTAAAACTGTAATCGAAGTTTACTATAAAGAAAGGAAAATCTACTTCCAAACAGAGCAAGTAAATTGCCAGTTGTAATTCTACTCTTACTTATGGAAGCTTATGGAAGCTTCCCTAAGTAAATACTTCATTTTATTTTAACCTGAGTGAACCTCAGTTCAAACAAAATGTTTTATTATCTTTTCTGCTGTATAACAATTGCCAATAATCACATTCTCCTTCTATCTATTGACACTTTAGGTTGTCCTCATGATGGATGATGTGTTCTAATAAAGTGCTTTTTGATAGCCCGAGGATGGGATGACTTAAAAGAGGGTTCACTGTGGACGTAGTCCTTCAGAATGGAATGTCTCTGGGAGATAGCATCTATGAGGCAGTGGTAACTTTAAGAGGGAACCTATTTTGGCATGCGGCAGAGTTTTCAGTGACGTAGGTACACCTAACTGGTAAACTTCCAAATAGACGATTGTCAGCCAAGAAATGAAGAACAGTAGGAACCTGGCCATCTCTGCTTGATCAGGTTAGCCATAAGGGGAGGCTTGAAAAGAAGTAGAAACAGTAAGTACAGGATAAAATAGGGACTTTGTGTAGAGAAAGAAATCTGTTTTCTTGTCCTGTGGTTTAAAAAATGCCAGCAGCCCCAGTCATAACAGACTTCCTATTTTTTGAGGTCTATTAATATTAGGATTGTAAATTTCAGATGTGCTTAAGGTGTTTAGTTATGATAACATAACAATCCTAATTATCAAATTATCAAATACACTTGACATAGCAAAAGATAACATAGCAAAAGACATAGCATACTTGAAAAAGTTAGTGTTGTGAGGTCAAATGAGTTAAATTCTTAAGAAAGCATCTGAGATTTCTTCCATTGGGCATGGACACTCCTACAGAGGAGAAATAAAAACTCCAGTGTTAAATACAGCCTGTCCTAATGATGCAAAAAATTTCTTCTAGGAGACTGCTGTGACCTAATATAAAATAAATACTGTAGGAGAAAATCACTTGCTGAGAGCATGTGTAGTTGCTATAAAACAGATTATTCAAAAACAGGAATACAGAAAAAAGGCACAATGTTATCAATTGGTGGTACACTAGCCAAATGGCCCAGCCAATGCAGAAAAAAAATCACTTTCTAACGAAATGAAGTGAGAAGTTTTTCTGTGATTATGTGCTAATTTAAAAACAGAACTAATTAAAAATAGTTTCATGTCTTATATTTCTTAGGACAAATAACAAGCCCTCCATGCACGCAATACTGACATCAATTAGAACGGAGAGAGAATGCATGAATTACCTAAAAATAATGCAGCTAGCAGTCATCTTGGAATCCAGATTGTCTTTTTTATTATGTGTTCATCGTCTTCATTTCTTCTTATTTTCCTTCTATTTGTGCACAAATAATAGCTACTAATTTTAAACAATCTCTAAATACAACAACATGAAGTCCTTTCCACAACTTCATTTTTATACTCTTTTATTTTTTTGCAAAAACAATTTAAAAATAATAATTAAGATGATTCCCTACAGTTAAATGCGTCAACAAAATTGTGCACCTCTTTAATTTTAACCTAAATGTCACAACAGATGCTGCTCTTGCAGTCTCAATAGGGAGCAGATTCCACAATCAGGGAGCGTAATTACAGAAAGCTCTAGCTCCTGCTGTCTCAAAGTTATACTTAGGGCACGCTAAATAGTCTGCCAGTCTCAGTCTTCAATGGCTGACTGGGGCCTTTGGTAATAAAAGATCAGTCAAGAGTACATTATGATACTTCACGAAATGCTAACAGCTTTGTAGAATTTATAATCTGGTGAGACATATGCCAGCTTTGTACACTGATGAACAATTAAAACAAATATAATAAGATCAGGGAGCAAATACAGTATGAGTTTGTAGTAGAGAAAGTGTTTACTTGCCATCACGCAAACAAGGGAATCTGCCTAATGTAAAGCATAAATTAACAAGCAATGACAAATATAAAATTTCTTTTTTTTCCTAACACAGTCTTGGGTGGACCCTGATCATAGTTGGGAATGGTCTTCAGTTAAACTGGGATGCCAAGTGATATCTTCTTTTCATGAGATACAATATTTAAAATAAGAGTATAATGATTTGTTGTTTTGTATTAGCCTTCTTCAGAATAATTCAGATTTTAGAGTTATATAAAAATTAAAATAGGTAGCAGAGAATGAGTTGTAAAATTAACTTTCTGATAGAAAAACATCTGATATTCTGATCTATTGCTGTACAGAAGTCACTGGTACTCAATGACTGGTTTGTAAATCTATCTCAACTGCCAAAAATTTAGAAGGGGAACTCATGTATGAAAATAACCCAAAATAAAACACATAGGATCCTGCAAATATTCCTGCAGGAATATTTAAAATATTGAAAGAATCTTTGCTTTAATGTAAGCAGCTTCTCTCCATAATCTCAAATTCCCAATTCTGTTTCATAAGAGACAATAATTTTCAAAAGTAAAACTGAAAGGATACTTAATTTGTCTGGAATGCGGTATCACCTGGAATTAAAATAAGAGATACTTACTCAATGGAAGTCAGATGACAGGTATGCATATAGTCATGGGAGTGAACTCGTACTACAAAATATATTTACAGACTTCAATACATTTCAGCCAGAACTGTGACCATTTCTTTCAGCTTCTGTATCAGTCTTAGTGTATTAGCTTCTGTATTATGTTAGCTAAGTTATGGCATTTTATTTCATTTGCTCTGGATACACAACAGATCGTTGAGCAATGGTACTCATTTAGATTAGATATCTAAGATTTACATATCTCAGCCTGAGTACTGTATGGAGGAGATCGAAATCAGGTCCTGCACACTTTAACATAATTGATTTTAGCAGCCTCCACCTCAACCCATCTCCGGACTCCAGCTGACTCTCTCAAGCAATGCATTTTCTCATTTACACCACCTCAGACTACGTCAGGGCCCCGAGAGCCCCGGCCGCGGCTGCCCGCCGCAGCCTCCCCTGTCCCCACCCCGGGCACGGGCACCTCCTGTGGTGTCCTGTGCTCTTGTGGTGCCTCGACAGGCAAATCCTCGCAGAGCAAGTGAGCAAGACTGTAGCACCTCCTTTCTGTTTTCCGTTTTTTTTTTTTTTTTTTCATTCCAGTTTCTTTCCACTCTGAAAAATTCTGAATGCTTGCACTGCCATATTGTCACAATTATCTTGGTAACTTTGAAAATGGACCATACTGAGCTTTTTCTCCAAAATTACCTGGGAAGATCCTCAATAATGTGAAACAAATTCCAAAGAAGAATAGAGAAGCCTCTTATTCATTTAATGAATGTGATATCTGCTAATATAATGATATCCGTTAATGAAACCACCACGGGTTATTGTGAAGGAAGGCAGAAAGAAGGGTGGGTGGCAGGAGAGTTTGTTACAGAGCGGATAAATAGGAAAAGACGAAACAAGCAACAAAATCCTAAGGTACAAAAATTGGCATTTCAGGATACATTTGGCTTTATTTATAGCCAATTAATGTTGTATCTCCAGTAAGTATAGCCTATTCATGAGTACCACTAGATTTTGTACATACTAGACATAAACATGTTGCTAAGAGAAAAAATATTCAGAGAACTGCATTTATCTTATACCACAGGCAAGGTATGCCGGCCCACAGGTCTGCGTAACCTGAATCCGGGGTTCAGAGCGCAGAGAAGCTACACACTGGATCTCAAAAAAACGTGCATTCATTTCCCAGCCACAAATTGGTTGGTAGTGTTATCAGAGCAAGTGAAAAGGTGGTGACATCTTTGCTGAACACATCATCTCCTTCTGTCTTGAACCTTTTCTTAGGCTTTAACAGTCATCTTCAGCCTGTAGGATTCTGCACTTACACTAAACTTTCTTCCCACTCGTATTCCCTATAAGAAGAGGTGAACACTTACTACATTTCAAGATGCAGTATCCTAATGCTATACATGTAACTTTTTTTTTTTTTAACATCTGAAATTGTAGTGTGGAAACTGTATTTTCTAATTGGATTGCTTGAGATCCTTGAATTGCATAAAACCTTTGTGTAAAAAGAGCCTGAAAACAGGAAACTACAGCTGGAGTCCCCTGTGAAGATCTGCTCTCTCCTTGCAAATCCCTGTGAATTCTTAGCATATTCATAACTCATAAAAAAAGATAGATTCTTCTGGAAATTCTTCCTGATGCAGGGCTTAGTGGAAATGAAATTTAAAGTGAAAATTATTTGAATCAGTACAAAAAAGTGGCTATGTCTTCAGCTGAAGACAAGAAGCGTCATGGCACTTCATCAGCTGGGGCCCACTCTCTAGATGTAATTCACAGCTGATGGCCACCCTGCACCTGAAATTGCTGCTGCAGATGGGTTTCTGTGACAAATAAACATCACTGGAGGACAAATAAATACAATAACTTTCCTACTTTCACTACATGTGTACCACTACTTTAAACAAAAATGAAGGTATGGAAGTCTTCTAGGGTAATGAGTCTTGTGTACAGCCAGCCACAAGACACAAAAGTATTCTTCCAAACAGTCAACAGTGTGATAGTTTAGCTGTTTAAAGCTGCATATCTGTGAATTAAGTAAAAATAAACTTGAAATCCACTGATCTTGAGAAACTGATATGAGCCTTTTTAGGAGTTTTAAGCCCTTTTATCCTTTTTTCTTTATTTTTTTTCTGTTAATCAGAGCTGGAAACAGGAATCCGCCTGCCTAGAGATACCTTCTAACTAATATTACGTACTATCCAGAAGTATACAAACAGTCAGATTAATTGTCTATATTTTCCTGTAGACATTAATGACAAAATTCCTTTTTACTTCTATTTATGCTTCAAATCATTCACATTTCCATAATTATAAACTTTTCCAATGCGTGTGTTTGAACATGTGTGCATGTTTGTGTTTATAGTTTCATACAGAATCTCATGTGCAAAATAGTAAATAATTGTCTCGGTCTATCCTTTCTTGGAAACAACTGGAACTTATTCATTGTAAAAAGTGTATCAGATAATTTGATCCTTTTAAACACAATAATAGAGTAAACATATATGTTGGATGTATCAGAGGGAAATTCTGTAAAATGGCTCTTCTTTATGAAGACTATCAATAGTAGGAATTGTTATACAATTTTGTACAGAAAACTTATCCTTTAAGAAAGCTTCTCAAACCCAGATGCTCGATATCAGAAGTTAGACAAACACTATAAGTTTGAAACTACTTACTTTGCCACCAAGTCATTCCTAACTTCATGAGCGACTTGTCCACGCTGTATAACTAACCATGGCCATATAAATCCTTGACGTTAATCTTATTTATGGAGATAATTACCCGCCACTCTTTACTAAGTTATCCTCCAGGTAGCAGGGTTTTTTTCACTCCTGTTTGATTACCTGTGTAAGTAATCTCATTCAATATAAAGTTGTAAATCCTTGCTTTTCCACCACTAAATGAGCAACATCAGCATGAAAACTGTGCATGAAATAGGCTAGGCCTCCACAAGCTGACTAATAGATAAGTTGGCAGCTAAACTGCATGGCTCAATTAATGATAACATTTGATATGGTGACCTGTGTGTTCTTGGTGCACTGATGCACAGTATTTTCACTGAATCACCAATGACAAAAGAACAAATGTAGATTTCTGCTAATTTCAAACTGATAGATCTACTAGATATGTTGTCTGATTGCTTTTAAAAAAACATCTTGAAACATGAATTGCACCTGCACTAAGAATCAGTGCAGACACTCGGTATAATACCAAGAATCTACCCCTTGCGATACTCTTCTTATTCCCTCACAGAAGGGACAAGAACAACTGCAATAATATTAAATATGACTGTCACCGAAAAAGGAGTGCAAGAGGACCTGTACCACTCCTCGATACCAGTTTGCTATGGAATGAAGGGCAACATCTCTTTTACCTTATCACATACTCTTGTAATTAGAAATCCCAAGACCATCCCAGAAATCCAGTCTCTGCACTGAATGCACTATAGGACCCTAGATTTATATAAATACTCTTTATATTAAAAAATCTTCATAGCTCATAGGAACGGAATGGACAGAATAATTCCCTAAACAGCATGCTAATTTTATCAGAGCCTAATTATTTTTTTACACAGTCACATATGAAAAGTCCTTGAGCCAAAGTCAATGGTATATTCAGGTGTATTCATCTTTGTAAACAAAGATTGAGTAAAATCAGACATTACATAATACATTGAATTTTTATATAAATTCTATGCTATCTAATTTTCTAGGGAGCACTGCACGTTCATACACATATCCACTTTCAAGGAATTGTTTCACTGCGTTAATAGAATGAATATTTGAAATTCACTGAGGAGGATGGATTCACATAAAATACACTCCTGATAAACTCAAGCAGTAAACAAAACCAACCAGCTAAACTATGTCTAACCAAAGATGCTCAGTCTTCAAGTTTTTATGAATATTCAAAGCAATTTAAGCTGCAGTCTCTAAGTTGATGTGTATAGCTTTAAATCACAAGGACTCTACAGAGTCTTCCAAGGAGGAAAGAAGATTCAGCTTCACTCATAAGCTCTTTACTATGCCAGTAAATTTTGCAGCATAGGGAATTCTCTTTCTCTTAGAAAACAGATAGTTCTGACTTTTTTCCCCTCCTTAGCTGCACAAGATAAAGAGTCTTTCTTGCACAGATAGAGACCCTTCTGCTGTTTTTCTGAAATTAAACAATATATACTGTTTGTACAGTCAGAATCATCCCAGTGTGCCCAATTACCCATCACTATTTCTCCCTCACAGACATTCTCAAACTGGCATATTAATCTTATGACTGTTTTAGCTTCCTTTGATAGGCAGATGTATTAAATGAAGCACCTTTTAGTTATTTCAGTGGGATTTTCAAAGATTTACTGTTTATGTCTGTTAGTACTTTTCCCCAAGTCAGTAAAAACAGATTGTAGTAATTAATGAACATTTGTTTATAACAGCTAACTTTCTCTTTGCTCTTTAGGAGAGAATCCCTTAGAAGTAGTAAGTGAGATTTATATCATTTAAAAATCTGTCTTGTTCTAACTTTTACTGCAACTTTTTTCCTTACGTTCCAACTGGATTTAGTTTCCGTGAACTTATGACTGTATTCACTCCACTCAACCTTGTCCGTTATCCAGACTTTATGCATCCACATGGTAAGGTGAGTGCTATACTCATCGTCATACATCATCATCAAACTCTCTAGTCTCCTAAAACTGCTTCTTGTAAACATAGGCTTTTTCTTCCATATATACTCAGAAGAAATTCATCCTGTTTCTTCTATCAGAATCTACTTTCAAACCATTTTGAAGTCCATTTGCAATTCATGTTACATAGTTTGTATGTGACTCGTCGAGAATAAGAAAAGCAAGGCATTATGTGACAGAGAGGAATGCTGAGAGGAGGCACTCTAGGTTAGTTTTTTCAGGTTTTAGACCATGACTAAAGAAGATACTATAATGACAGCAGAGCTCAAAATAATGTCAACAGCAAGAGGTGAAAAGGCTCTTTGGGCAATCAGTCTGACGGAAGATCTCCTTTGGGGAACAGAAGAATAGCCTGAAGGAATCAGAAGTAGGGGTCGTTGTTCATACAGCAGGCTAATCACAGATATTTTCATACACTTGAGGGAACATTGACCTTTGGAAGGAGACTGTGACCAAAACAAAGAACAAATATACTAAGCATGAAAAAATATTTGTCCTAAATAGAAAGTAATGTGAAGTGAGAAGAATACAACAGGGAATTTTTGCAGGGAAAAGGCAAAGTGTGCCATCAGTTCCCTTATACACCCTTACATGGGCTAGTCTCTGAAGAGATTGGGAAAAGAAGACTTTTTCAGTCTCCAATGATCTGCTTCCACTTCATGAATGAGAGGTGTCCAGACATTTATTTGTGTGTCTAGGACAGGTCATGGCTTGCTTGGTATGCAGAGGGACTTCTGGGAGTATTTTTGTTGTTTTGAGCAAAAGGAGGAGACAATAAGGACAGTGGCTGGATAATGCAGTGTCCAGGCTAACCAAAGTCATGTCCAGTTACTGCAAGAAAAGTGTATGAAAGAATTGTTATTAATTAGTAACTTTAGGAATTGTGGCTTAGTCTGGAAAACTGCAGCCAACAAGTTTACACAGGTATGTAGTTTAAAATGAAAGAGGAAAATTGTTTTCTTCGTTGCCTATGAAGTGAAGTTTGGCCTACTACAAAAACGCTCCTAATAAGATGGCATATACACTCTACATGGGCTCAGATTTAGCTAGGCTACAAAACTGTCTGCCGCAGCCCATCCTTGGCAAGCACGGGAAGGAACACACACACATCAATGTGATGCAAGTTCAATCCAACTTTATTCCTTTGTCTACCTAATTTATATATCTTTTCTAACAAGCTCATGTATCAACACGCCTCACAAAGCATTTCTATTGGTTGTCTAATATTGTCCAAGCGCATCTGCTCAGTTTCTAATTGGCTGTTGTGTTGACTCCCCTTGTGAGTGATCACAGGCGCTTGCTTATCTGTTGTGTTAACTCCCTTTCTGGATGCATATCCTGTCAGTGATTACAGGCATCTGCTTATCTTTTCTTCTTTAGCCTTTTGTCTTCAAAAGAATTCCTTCTTTGAGCAGTTTGTTGCTTACTTCAGCTCTTTATAATCCTGCAAGATAGCCAAGGCCCAGACACAGGGCCCCAACACCTCCCCCTCTTTTTTCAAAAACAGAGTCAGCTATCCTCTGCATGGACTGCTGCAGACATTGCAATATACAAGGTAGACATACAAGTAACATCAGAACAATCAATCCCATAAGCATAAATTGATGAATGAGAGAAGCAAACCAAGAGCTTAAACCTAGCGATTTTAACCAACTTTCCAAGCCCCAACTCTCCTCTCTCAGTTTACTCATCCCATCTTTTAGGTCCTTTATTCTCTTATGGATAGATTCCGAATGATCAGACAAATTCATACAACACATTCCCTCAAACTCCTCACACCCATGCCCATGCGCTAATAATAAAAAAAATCTATAGCTGCTCTATTTTGCAATACTGCGTGATTTACGCTGGCTACGTCTTGAGATAATTGATCTAGAATGTCGGAAGTCATGTTAAGTTCATTTTTTGTCCAACAAGCTAACTGCTTCAACGTTGTCATTGCACGCGCTGCTGTAGCCCCGGGAAAAACCATGCTCATTAAAAAGGTTCTCAGATTACTCCAAAATTTAGGGTCTCCCACTTCGCTACAGTCTAATTGATGCAATTCTCTTTTCTTCTGACGGCTCCTTTGACTATCTGCCCACTGTATCACTGTCGACACATTTGGGTGAAATAATGTTAGTTTCCCCAAATAGCATGGTCCCCCTTTCGGTCCTGCTGGTACTCCGTTCCATGCCCTATCTCCACAGATCAAAAAGATTCCGGGCGGCAATCGCCGCGCTGGCTTATCAGTTAGATTGCATTTGGAGTATGTTTGTCCCATTACTTTGTCTGCTTTCAATCCCGACTCGACAGACGCCCATGTTTTACTGGGCATGTCAAGCTCTGTACTTAGGGGCTCAAATTGCACCCATCCTCCGTTTCTTGTGCCATTTGTGGCATTTACGCATCCTAATAAATCTAATTCTTCTGGGGGTGACCGCAATGTGTAGTTTAGTTGTTTTATAATCTCACACTGCCACCCACCATCTCTTTGTGCATCAGTCAAACCCGGAGTTTTCAGCGTCTGGTTGACCGTAGTAAAGTTTAGACATGTTACATTTCCAATAAATCCTTGAATTCTCCCGGTTGCCACACCGGCACTCCCACTAAACAAGTTCGAAATGGATCTCCTGGTCTCTGCAGGCTCAAGCAAAATGATTTCTGACCTGTTGTATTAGCTACGGTTACCCATATGTTTTCTCTCTTATTAATATTTGTTAATGACCACACATGAATCACGCCAGTTAATCCCAACCACCAAACCCACTGTGCCTTCATGTTTCTTTAGGCAACACTTCTGGGTTTGCTTCAGCACCCTGTAATGCATTTGTTGTTTTGGCTTTCTCCTTTGTCAGCCACGGCCGCACCCACTTGGCTGGTATCCACGTAGTTCTATCCCTGGCAAATTTTCTTGGTACCGATAAGCCACAGTGCCAGCTATCTTTTCCTCTATCCCTTTTATTTATTTTTATATTTATTTATATATTATTATTATAAATTATAAATATATTTATAATCACAATTATAATATTATAATTATAAATATATTTTTATATATAATTATAGTTATTATTATTATTATTATCGTTATTTATCTATTGGTTCCCATGTTGGTCTGTCCACTCTTTATATAACTGGCATGGCTGTAGGAGTGAACAGAAACTCTCCCTCCAACTTAGCATTCTCTATAAGGCCCTTGTAACGCGTAACAGGGTTAAAATTCGGGTCATGAGGCGGCACTACCTCATCTTTGCCTCCTTTCCCCGCAGAGCCGAACAGTTCCCTCTCCTTGCCATGCACCACCGATTGCAACCATGACAACACCCTGTCCGGATTTATCCCTTTTGTCCCGCGACCCGCCCCACAACCGACCGCCAAACCCGACTCAAATTTGTCGATCTGTCTCTCAATGTTCTCAGCCCCTTCTACAATTGAGTTATGGGCAGCCTTATATGCTGCCTTTATGTCCCTTCGTCCCGATCCCTGATCAAGGTGTTTCATCTGGTCCAATAAGGCAGTCATCTTGTCGGCTTGGCCGCGGAGCTCTTGACAAATCTCTCTCAGCTGCTCTTGGTCCGCTGGCTCATCGTCCGGCAGCGGGACCTTTACTGGATCAATGTCCATGTTCGCCGGGGGAGCGGTACACGCCGGACGGTCCTCCCCTTCCCAGGGTGGTAAATCATCGTCTACTCCCCCCCAAGCCTCCTTCTCGGCTACGGAAACAGGACAGGCATGCAGGGGACACTTGAGGTTATAATTGTCAGGCACCCTCTCATACCGAGGTCCCGAGCCACTCACAGCTGTCCATTCTGAGTCTCCCGAGCCCTCCTGCTCCTCGTCAGTACTTTGTACGGCGCTGCGAATGGCAGCAGCAACAGCCGCTTCTCCGTGCAACTGTTCTAGCATCAGTCGGACCGGTCGGTAAATCTTTGCTAACGACCGTGCCTCCTTAGATCCCACTTGCACGCTCTCCCACAGTTCTTTTCCGACTCGTTCCCATACTTCCAGCTTGTATACTTGCGGAGCTTCTGCTATAAGCCCCTTTCTTCGGCACCACAGTAACAAATCAGTTAAATCTGATTTCGTTATCTGTGTGTCCGTTTTCTGAGCCAACTTCAACAGGCTCTCTAGTGTTGCTTGTTCTATCGCTGATGCAGCGAATCCCATCCTGCTTCCCTGACTCACCGGTCAGTCGTGGCCACAATCCGCCTTTCTTCGGGCGCCCAGCTACTGTCGCTGGCTATGCAGGATCCTTGCCCGCTTACGGCTCCACTACTACCCCAGTTGGTCTCTGAGGATCACGTCGGGGTCACCAGATGCCGCAGCCCATCCTTGGCAAGCACGGGAAGGAACACACACACATCAATGTGATGCAAGTTCAATCCAACTTTATTCCTTTGTCTACCTAATTTATATATCTTTTCTAACAAGCTCATGTATCAACACGCCTCACAAAGCATTTCTATTGGTTGTCTAATATTGTCCAAGCGCATCTGCTCAGTTTCTAATTGGCTGTTGTGTTGACTCCCCTTGTGAGTGATCACAGGCGCTTGCTTATCTGTTGTGTTAACTCCCTTTCTGGATGCATATCCTGTCAGTGATTACAGGCATCTGCTTATCTTTTCTTCTTTAGCCTTTTGTCTTCAAAAGAATTCCTTCTTTGAGCAGTTTGTTGCTTACTTCAGCTCTTTATAATCCTGCAAGATAGCCAAGGCCCAGACACAGGGCCCCAACAACTGTCCTGTAGATTTCATCTCTGGTTCCATAGTCTTCCTGGTTGTTGTGCTACGGGGGTAGTTTTTGTTTGCTGTTGTTTCCCCTGTTGCATCTTATCTTGTCAAAAGAAGAATATCAATTACTCTTTTATTATCTTTTTCTCACTAAGGCTTCTCTTCTAATAAAGAATCTAGAGAGAATCACAAGTTTCACATTTCTTCACTTTAAAACATAACGAAACTGTACTGTTCAAACTGATACATGGTGGCCAAACATTCGTGACCAAATTTCATGATTTATACAGAATTTCCATAAACAGAATTAACATGATCTCCTTAAAGACAGTTCTACATCCAATATTAGGTTCATATTTGACAGTAAATTAAAGGTTGCATTGCAGCTGTAGGAGGCTTTCATTTTTGATGAGCTATTTTTAACCAGCTGTATGCATAATTGAGCCTATACAGTGTTACAGTAACTTCACTCTACATTTTGTCTCTCCAAGAAGTTGGTCTTAATGATGACTTTTTGACAAATCTTCTCAATGGAACAGGACCACAGTGCAGAGGAAAGTACCCATCCTTACAGATGTCTATCACATCAGCAGTTTTCAGAAAATTCCCAACCACCATATGAATATTTTATAATGATGTTTAGCACTGAGCACCCAACTCAACCTTATAAATGACTGTTCTGTATAATTAGCGTATTAGTCACTCGGTAAGATTGAGTCTGATGAATTATTCAGGCAGAGTTCTGTGGAGCTGCTGGTTGAGGGTCGTCTGCAAGGGTGCTTTAAAACTCTCCCATTAAACTTTGAAGTGATAAAGAGGAAAAGATACATGGCTGAAAGAAAAGAGAAACATTGACATTTTATTGTCATATAAATAACATTTGGAAAGGAAAAGGAAAGCACAAATAGGAAAGGAAAGCTAAGGCAAAAGATTTCTTGAAGTCTTTAATTAAAAAAAAAAAAAAAAAGAGAGAGAGAGAGAGAGATTTATGAGGACACATACCTATCTTATTTGTAGCCTCAGAACTCCAGTGGAGTACGATAAGGGCAGCTTGAAGAGATTCACTGAACGAACATATACCTTGTACCGGAATGGGTGAACTGTTCTCTGGTAATCATTTAATTAGCACATTTCTCTCTTCACAAACTGTTTGTGAGCTGACTTTGATTTTCTCGGAAAATTAGAATTTTTAGAAAAAATTTAGCTGGTGACTTGCTTGTGCTCCTGTTTTGATAGGTCTGCTGGGCTTCAGTTGTCATCGTTTGAGTAACTGAACAGAGCAGTCAGATGATGTTTTTTAAATGCTGCTTGATAGATGATAACTAACAAAGTGAGGTCAAGTGACTGTGCTTTTCTTTAATTTAGTAAGAGTGACATAATGTCTGTGGAGTAAGGAATTGTAAAGCCATTTCTTTCTGGCCCTTTCTTATCTGAAGCACTTGGCATATTTATTTTCTTTTCTGAAATACTTGATTGGCATATAACTGCTAGAAAAACTGAACTATCGGAACAGGCTCAGAAGAAGTTCACTTTGAGTGGATTCCAATCTACAGATTGGATTTATTAATTGCATCTATACTACGGCTCTGACCAGAGGAGTCCATGGAGATCTTTTTGCTCCTATAATATTGTTAGGGATATTTCAAAGGCAGGGCTTTATTAGGCATCACTGTATTCACCTGCATAGGAGTAGGAGCTGGAACCAGGTGAGTACAGAAGAAATAGAGCCAGAAACCATTTGAGGCCAAAGGCAAGAGGATGCCTTGCTGCTATCAGCCCTAACAGGAAGAAAAAGGGATGATGCCAGAGCATGGGACCAAGCCTGGCCCTAGTGAGAGCGCCTCTTAGCAAGGTTCTCACATGGGATGTATTTCCACCAGTTAATGCGCTAGCTGGCTCACAGAAAGCTTTGCTATGGTTGGAGTTGTAGTTCTTTCTAGAATGTAGGAAAACAGTGTTATCTTTTCTTTCAGCCTGCAAAAAGATTTGGGTTTTGGTGACTGTGTTGTCTCATTTTATCATGGTCTATACATCTGTTGTTTTATACCAGGTCTCTGGTATTGGATTCATTAGGAATTCACATCCTGATTATATGGTCGCTGACACCTTATACGGCTCAAACTGTTGAAGAATAGTAGGAATAGAACTGGCTTTTCCAGTTTTTTATCAAGAACACTAGAAAAGATGAGAATGCTAGAAATGTATTGAATGTATTTAATGTACTGAACTGGATTATCTTTTATTAAAGACATATGAAAGAATTTAGATAACAAAAATGTGTGAAAGGGATTCTTCCTTGAGCTTGCCAATGACTAGCTTTTTTCTGTAAGAAATTAGAATACTCTTGGAAAACCCCATCTAGAGCTACCGATGAAATTGATGAATTCTGGTAATGAAATTGCTTTGTTATTTATTTCAAAAAATAAGCTTGTGGCAGATGCATTTCCACCTCTGCTTTTCTTCAGGAAAAAAAAAAAAAACTGCAGGTAACTTGTATAATACGGCACAAATTTCAAAGACAGAAGCCAGATTTCATCTCAATAAAATGTTTTTGAAACACAGCAATTTAGTTTGTGTGGTCGTGACTCCCTCTAGTGATGTCTGCACAGTCTACCATATTCTCATACGGAATGGATTCTTGAAATGAGTGCCCCATGCCTTTTGTACCCATTGAGCTCCATGTTAACTGTAGGTCACGCTTTATTCGCATATAGGTTTTCGCTTCAGAGAGTTTTAATTCACAGAGGATCAGATCTGAGGGCATTGATACATGCCATAAAATTTGACAATGAACAGTGGAAAAAATGATCCGGAAAGAACAAACTAACCCTCAAATTCCTGTAAGGCATATTTCTTTTAATGTATAGTAAGTGGCAAATAGTCATTAGGGTGGAAGTAGAATTAAAATGCTGCAATATATAGCAAGTAAATAGAGAGCTCTATTTAATTGAGCTCTAATGCTAGGCAATGTTCAGCTACTGAAAAATTCTATAAATCCTTATTCTGTTTATAAATGTCCTGTACTTGTTATGGATGGGTGTTTTTCTGTGAATCTGATTTTCTGCTGTCTACTGAAGTGCAGCCATAGCTGCCTTGGTATCAGCACTCTGGGATGTTCCAGCGAATAGCAACCTGCAAGCCAATTTGCAGCCCCAGGGAAGAAAAAATAAGAAATTAATTCCTTTATCCCCGACTCCTCATAACAGATGTGTGACCCTTAATTGAATTCGGAGGATCTTATTCAGAATTAGTAGATAAAACCTAAAAGGCAGATGTGCCATCAGGAATAACGTAACATTGCAAGAATTTGGCTGCTAAAATGAAATACAATTGCATTTATCTTTACACAAAACAGGGTGTACCAGAATAAGGTCACTTTGTCAGTTTAACTTCAGTTTCAGAATCATATGAAACAATGGTAATGTTTTCTATAATCTGTAGTCTATAGTTTCTACAGTCTGTAAGGCTATTTTTTATCAATCGGTACCAAATTAAAGGAGAAATCTAGGGCAACCAAATACTCTTCAGTGAATTGCAATACAACACCCCTGAGCGATACTTCAGAACAAAAGAATTTGTCCACAGAGAGCAATGTTATAAATATGGACACTAGATAAGTGATTAAGATTAGAATATTAAATAGTCTTATTGTTCCTGCACTACATTTCTCCTTATCTCCACCTTGAGGATGGCTTTACACTAAATCTGCTTAATGGATGATCAATATTCTTTCAGCTCTAAAATAGAATGACTCACCAGGACTTTTTTCAGGTGAGGGGCATTGTATATTCTTTATGCAAACTTGTGGAATGAGAACACTGTGAAATAATATATTCAACACCCCAAAAATAGTACAAAAATGCCTCATAGAACTGAATGCTTTGAGTTCTAGTACAAAAGGGAAATACTTTATTTAGAAAATCATTTGCAGCTCTCTTTGGAAAGAGGTAAACAAACCTGAAAAAACAGAGTCTAGTAAGTTAAAGTTCACCTGAGGCAGCTCAATTTATATTCTAAGCCTGAATTTTCAATTCACATATTGATCCAAGAATCTAGTAATAAAATTGTAGATCTATAATACATATAATTTTATTTTTTTTACAGAGCATACTGGGAGTTTTATCCTCTGCTTATCAGTATTTCTTTCTTCCTTCGATTTACACAAGAAGGGATTCTATCCATTTGGTTTTGGTTCTCTTTTCATAATTTATAGTGCAAAGTAGATATTTTTTATTCCTTACAATTAACTAGAGTTTTACATCCGTCTGAAATTGAATACATGAAATGCAGACACCATCTTCTCTGTTTTATTTGAAATCACCTTCAAAATTCTCCACTATTTTCAGATAACGGATACATATGCAAGTTCTGTAGTGTGATAAAAACTTCATCATGTTTGGGAAGAGAGAGCAGAAATTCCTGAGCTACCAGAGCTGCTCATAGAACAGTCTTCCAGGAATTCTCTTTTGTTTTGGGAGAAACTTTAAGTTGGCACTGTTGTCAACATGACAAATAGGTAAGCTGTATTTTCATTTCATTTTCACTTTATTTAGAGGTTTTTACATCCTTACAATCTTAGAAGATCAAGAGAGCTGTGTTTTTGACAGCATGAGAGGCAAAACAGCCTTTGATGGGGCACATCTGTAAATTTACCATACGAACAAGAGAAATTTCAGGTTGTTTTCAGGACATGATAATAGAAGTGGAGAAGAAGAGACGCAAGAACAATGATGTAGAAAGGGACACAGGTACAAACCTGCAAAATTCTGGTTGATGCAGAGGGAGAGAAGAAAGACTTCAAAAGCTTGAAGGTCTTAACTCTTCCAAGCCAAACAGCCAAGTCTTGTCTGCAAACTAGTGCCATGAGCTGCCACCAAAGAAAGGTAGATAGAACAGGGTAATTGTGTTTGTAATTTTTTCTGATTTTGATGTCTCACATTACTCTTACCTGCTATTGACTTGAAGTAATTGTTGGGATAATATGGATCAAGTTCAGACAGGCGGTATGTTCAATGCAAACAGTGAGGCCTTTAATTCTTCAGCCATACTGCCTCAAAAATGAGCAGAGTGAAGCCACTTTAGAATCTGAGTATATAAATTCATCCTTTGAACTGAGAAGTGTTTCTGTCATAGATTTATGTGAGAGAGGGTAGCTAATATTCCCAAGAAAAGATTCCAAATGTATGAGTAAATGGCCAAAGACCCTGGAAATCTGTGATGCATTCTGTGATGCATCCCAACCAGATAGCATTTCCACTAGGTTACACTTTTCTGGATGGATTATAGTTGTTTTATTACTAGAATAAATCTGGATTAACAGGAGCAGAACAATTATTCTATTAATTGTTGTCATTCATTCTAATTTTTAGAATGAACACAAAGTTCTATCCCATCCGCTTTTCATTAAAAACATACCCTAAATGCCCTCTATCCTTCATTATTTTTTATATTTTTAATTCAGATGTAGGTATAGAGCAGAGAAGAAAAAGATGTTCTTATTGTTGATGGTTTTATATTTATTTGTACCTAGTGTTAGCTATCACATGTTTTTGGATTGCTGAATTACCCATGACATCAGCAATAAATAACCAGGTCACTTTTATTTTATTTTTGTATATGTAAAATAATTCTGTCCATTACAAGAGTCAATGCAGAAGTTTCTGTGGAGCACAGAAAGTCTTATCTTTCCCCGTCTACAGATATCTTTGATCATTTTTTTGTGTGGACTCCTGTAACCATTAGTCTAGTGGGCAAATGTAACCTTTGCATTGAAGAATATATAGCTGTATGGCAAGTTTACTGAAACAGAGGGAAAAAATCTAATTCTATTGTCAATGTCAGATCTTCCAAACCAGATCATTTATTTCTCACTATTTTCTTTTATATTACATATATTTTGTAGATGTGTCACAAGAATTTATAACCATCCTGTCCTTATTTTACATTAGGTGAAATAGGAAAAGGAAGAAAGAATTTAACTTCTACTTTGGTCATACAGCAAGTGATGGGGAAAGACTCAAATAAAATTCAAGTGCCCTAACTTTAATTTATGAGATTATTTGGCAAGGATCAGAAATTATTATGACAACAGCTGAAAGGAGATAAGAGAGCCTTTTGCTTTCCTCAAATTAGTCTGTTCAGAGAAATGTGAAATGTGCTTTATAAAAATAAGGGAGTGAAAGCAGCTGGCACATATACATTAAGGAATGTGATCCAGTGGGAAGAAAAAAGCTACCTACATTAAATGAAACACAAGCAATTTTTGAAGAAACTTAAGAGATAAAACTATAAATGAAGCCTTACTCAAGTACATGGAGATTATTCAGAATTAGATGTGTCTTTGCCACTAAAAGAATGGCCAAGTAGTTTATGCATCTTCCAGTGCTACTGCAGTCATAATGTGAAGCCATTCTCAAGAATTACATTAATGCTAGTTGATTCAGGTTCAAATAGGTAACTATTTTTAATGGATAGTACAGCACAGCCAAGTGATGCAGTATTCTTTGCAAACAGCTGACTACAGAAGCAGTGTGCCTTAACCTCAGTGGTCAAAAAGAAAAATTAGGTTTGATGTATGTTTTGGTTTTTGACACTTGTGTATGTACGGATATGGATAAAAGTGATGATCCGGTATATTATTAACAGAAGTGGCCTAAAAATCACACTATACCATGGTATTTAGTCTTGCTGTAAGTTATTGCTAGGAGCCAGTGGTGGTTTATTTTGTGGTTTATACTGCTGAGGTTCTACAAGCATGATATCCTTTTTAGCATCAAGGAGCTGTGTGATGTTTGGCATCAGACCAATACAAGACACTGTCAGAATCCACCTTGTTTTACAGTAAGTTGCTATATAGCATGTGCTGATAGGTGGTCTCAGTTGTTAGTATAATTTATATAAAAGATAGAATAAAGAAGTGGGCCTGAATATCTACATGAACATGAAGTAACTTTTTTCAGTTTTAAGAAAATCACGAGAAATGTGGTTCATCAAATTTTAGGTACTCTATGTCTTTGATCAAAGATTAAACTGGTTCGTGATTATTATAGAATTGCTATGTAATTTTGCCCTTAGGTTGGCAAATTTATCAACCTACAGTGCATCCTCATTACTCAGTGCATCTCTGCCATTTTACGGATAACCCAAATTACAAATTAAGCATTCTGCATGGATTCTTAATGGATTCTGATGGGGTGGATTTCTTGGTCTGCACGGGCCTCGCAGTATGTTTCTTCTGTAGGGTACTGTCCTGAATTCCATCACTTTCTGCCAGGGAAAAGAGTGCGTGAAGGGCATTGTACATACGATTATACTTTGCACATTTATCTGCAGTGAGCTCCTAAGGCGAACTTCATCTTGCGGTTTTTGAAATGTACAACTTCTGAGCATACAGGTAGCTTGTTTCTCCCTTGCAGGCTTGTAGACATCAGTGAATACTAGGAATATTAGATTAAAGAAAATATTCCTGATACAATTCTAAGTCTGATGAACAAGTGATAGCATTTAAATCAAGAGTTACTTCATCAACAGCTGATAGGAGTCCGTGGACAACAAGTTCTTGTGACATTTTCTTGAGATGCACATATACATAGTCTGCCCTGTTACCAGAAAAAAAAATCGAATACATGTGCTTTTTCTGTACAGATTTTAAGGCTGGCATGTAGAGCAGCTGATGGACATTCGTGAACAGCTGAGGCCAGGGGAGGAGGGGAACGGTTTCTGTGGGGGCAGCAGCACAATATTCCACTCTTTCACTAATCTACTGATTTCATAGTTCTCCTATAACAATATTTCATTTACATACATACATACATATACATAAACATATATATATACACATATACATAAACATATATATATATATATATATATATATATATAAAATTTCTATTAACATGGGCTCCTGTGGCCATTTTTGTGATCTTAGTGCCCTCTTTGGTTACATACTATGTATACTTTAAATATATAATTTTTACTGTGTCTGTGTAACTTCAGCTCATTCATTCATATCCTATCAGGATAATTATGTTCGCTGATCAAATGATCTATTTTCATTTCCCATAATTCTGTCTTGAAATATTAATTTGGAGGTCATTATTTCTGCTATACTTGAACACTACAAGTGCACATTTTTGTTCTGTTTTGTTACCACAGCATGGGGAATATTAATATAAATTCTATCTTTCCTTATACACAGCTCGTGCTAGCTCACTGAATTACAAACACTGAGCATATCTTTAGCAGATTATGTGTGTTTCTTCGCATGAGTGGTTACTGTCAACTTGCAGATTCTTTTGGTAGTCTTAATAAATATTTACTAAATACTGATCGGTGGAGATTGTATTTTGTGCTAACCACACATCTACACTGGAATAAGGGAAGGCGCCTCAGATTTTGCTACCGAATTGTGTCAGCGCCTGGGTCACGGATTGAGGTTTACCTGAGGATTCTCCTAGCTTCCATTCGTGTTATAAATGGTGTCTCTTCACTACAGTGACACAGGACTGCTGCAACATAAAAGCGCCCAAGCCAAGTATCTTTCTCCCCAGTTCTTGTCCTAGAATATGACCATAGCAATCCCTTTGTTAAAGCAGAGCAAATACGGCAGACCTCCTTAAATTTGATTTTGAGAACTTCACTGAAGAGCTGCTTCTACATCCAAGCTTGGCCTATTGAGGTCACTTATTGTTCACAGGGCTACCAACTCTCAGCACTTAAAAGCAATGTTAAACTCTCCAAAGTTATGTGATTTTCCTAAAATTCCTCAAATGATTATAAAATAATATAATTAGCTACTTTCACATCTCTTAAAGCTTTATCTCATTCTGAACATGCATAATATGCACTCTATAGTTTAGGAAGTATTTTCACTGCTTTCTTCTCACTGTGAGGATTCTCTAGAAGATGGTCCTCATGTAATCAAACATGTTGGAAGCTTGGAAAGTGAGGTTCTAGAAAAAAGAATGCAGAAAGGGAACTTTGTAGTCATTTAAGGTTTTCCATGACTTACCAAATATAAGATTGCCAGGCAACAGTTCAGATACCTAAACACAAGCATCTAATGAAATGGCATCATTTTAGATGACCTAATGACAATTCAGTTGACTCTCAGAAGATTGCATGACTGACTTGTGTCCTGTGCCATGCCTACCTAATCCAATGTGAGTTTCGGATATATTAAGGCTTCTAAAATGGCAATAGATGCCTACTTTTAGGCACCAAATAGCTCTGTGCCCTTCTCAAGGAAGGATCTCAATGGAAATTTTGTTCCATTTCATTCTAAACCTCTTTTAATAAAAAGGAGTATCATTGCTTTACACACTATGTAGAAAATGCAACTTATAAAAAAAAGTAGTGCTATTCTGAGAATGTTTAATCCTTCTTTTATATTCTCCACTTTCATTTGGACTACACAAAGAATATTACTGGAAAGATTTTGCCTCAAATTTTTGACCTGACCAAAGTGAAGGCAACCAAGGCAAGGAATCAAGGAAATTCTCTTCCCGTTATTTTTGAGACATGCTTTTTCAGTTGAGGAGATCATTTGGAATCTGGACAAGCACAGGCATTTTTCAGAGCTTCTGTTAAATAATTCCTATCAAGTTTCTAGATCTTTTTTGTTATACTATCTGTGATGTCTTCCTTTAATATTTTCTTTTTTATCAGTTGCCTTTCTGTTACACATATACAAAGGTAGAAAAAAATAAGTACATGGGAAAAAGACAAAATCTGTCAATCTTTAACATTTGGATCAACATATCCATTAACATGTGCTGATAATCACCCTTTTGGAAGGAAAAGATGTATTGTACTATAACAGGTGAATTCCTATTCCAGCAAAATGTAATAAGGACTATATGTCATATTCTTTAAAGCTTTCCAGATACTTTTATCTCTTTTCTGTTTGTCATATAAAAAAGCGACCATGAATGTTGTTTCAGTATTTTTTTCGTGTGTTTGTTTTATGGGGGTAGTTCCTGAGAATGATGAGTATATTTATGGTTCATCTCCCCTTTAAGGGTAGGTTCTATGGCACAGATCGTTCTTTGTCTGTAGGATGACTTGAACATACACATTGTTTATTAGTGTGGTCTATTAGTAATAGTTATAGGACATTCCAATGGATACAGAATTTTCTTTTAAAAAGGTATTGTTTGGTTATTTTTGGATGCAATTGATAAACCAACCCATTCTGCTCTGAGACAACTGTATTAAAATGCATCTTTCCAGAGCAATATATTTTGCTGGCACAGCTGGATATTTGGTAACCCAGGGAGCAGAAAAATTATGTTTGTTTGAAATTAATGTTTGTCTGGTTTTATAGTAAAAAAAACTTAATAAAATGTATAATACAGTATACAGAATTGTTTGGATAACATGTATGGTTGCATTAAAAAATGAACAAACATTTTCAGAACAAAGTTTTGTCTTGGAGACACATTCTACTTCTTCTATTTGCTTTGTTTGTTCTTCCATTTCACAGAACTAGAAATGGGTTTAGCTCTTCCATGATACAGCAGAGATGTCTGAGGAAAGAAAAGCAAACAAAAAAATTCACACAACCTATCATAGTCCCCAGAAACAGAGAAAAAGGAGAAAGTTATGATTACTCACTCTAAAAATCTTCTGAAGTTCTCAGAACTTGATACTGAGGACTGCTGAGGTCTACAATATGCACAGCCTCACCTTAAATGGCAGATAATTTTCTGTTGATTCTTTCCTCTCTCCAGTCCACGAACTTATCAAGGAAAATGTCCAGAAACAGCTTTTTGAGATCACATTCCTTTGGATGTGCAGTTAGGAATCAAAAGCTGATCCTCCCAAGACATCATACAAGCTAATTTATGTAAGTGACACTACTAATGTTGAAAAGACAAGACTTACAAGGAAATTTGTAGTGTTTAAACTGTGGGACTCTAGCAAATCTCTCTTCTCCTGTGGACTTTGCTCTACCAGCAGCCATGCATATCCGAGAAATTTTAAACAGCTTTAAAATTCTGCAGTAGTTCCTGAGACGAGCATGATACTTCTTTTTCTCCCAGCTCTGTGACCCTTTACATAAGCGTAATTGAATTAGTCTACATCAGGCAGCTATCAATGGTAAAAACAATACATTAAAAAAAATCACCTAAAAATAATGTTTTTCAACCAGCTGTTTAGTCAAGTAATGTATTTGTTTTATTGCACATTTGCATAATAGGGCAAACTAGAAACTCTCTGTAACAGATGTGCTGGTGGCAGGGAGATTTGATTACTGGCTCCTGTTATTAATCACTACAAAAATCCTAAATGATTTGTTTCTACAGTTTGATCGATTTACATCAGAGTACTTGCATTTATGCACACAATGTGGAGATAAAACATCTGTTCACACCTTTATGGCAGCACTGACTTTTTTATACGGTTGAAGTTTTGTGTTGAGCAAGACACAAGAAACTGACAACTTTTGAAAGAAAAGATTCGCTATTTCTAACAAGAATAATTCAGAGTGGAAAGATATTTAAGACTGGTTGTAATGTCTACACTGAGCTTATTCTAACTTGACAAAGCAGGCAAAAAAATCCTTGATTTTTCAAAATTTTCTCAAAACTTGAGCTAATTAAACTAGAGATGCTTTTATGACAGTACTTTTTTATACAAGCAATTTCAGAGTGTGATTGGGAAATGATAATGTATATTTTTATCATTAAAGATCTAGAATTTCAAACTGAGTTTCTTCTAATTTAAAAATTGAGTCCTTATAAATTCCTAGCTATAATTTACATTAACATTTGATTTGATTACACACATTTTAAATGTCATGTCTATATAAAAAACACAAAATGCATATTTTTCACTTGTTCCCAATTAAATATTATAAATGTATGTCACATGAGTATTTCAGCTACAAGTTAGAATAACAAATACGGTCTTTTATAAAGCAAATGAATGTTTTATTACTCCTAAGGAAGCAAAAGGATGTATATGCAAAGTAATGGATGCTCAGCCTAGGAAATGTAGTATCCGTGTACTTTAATATATTTCAGAAAAGTGCTATCAATCATCTTTCTTTTTGTCTATATGTCATATCTTTAAGACATTTCTAGTTGTCTTTTTCAGGCATCTGGATTAGTAGCCTCATTTCCATTGCTAGCTATTTCCTTAGCAGAGGTGAAATCCTAGGTAGGGTAAGTCTTAGCTGACAAAAAAGGCTGCAATATCAATTGTATATACTACATCCTTTCAGCCTTCATGGAAAAGACTCGTCATGTGCATGTTCAGAAAGGAGCACGGCTGAAGAACACTGCTGTCACGTAGTTTCAAGAGGACAGAATCATACTTGGGATGTAGCTAGCTTTCTAAATTCATAGGGCTTCCAGGACCAAAGGAAAGGCTTACTGCTGGCTCCTCACGTTCTTGGGTCCTGGAGGAAGCCCGAGGTTGCACACTGTGTCTATTGCTCTCTCACTGCATAGGTGCTCTTCTGCATGTGTTTCTGCAGACTTTAGGGGGGTTCTGAAGGTTGGTTACCTGATAAGCAGCACAGACGATGGTACTGCAGCCTAAGGACTGAAGTAAATTGTACCAGCTGACTACATTTGAAACATATGCTATATACCAGCAGGGAAAAGCTAAATTGTCCAGGATTTAATGGTTGCAAATACAGAACTAGGAGTATCTTCTGCCATGCTGATAATTCTCAGAGGAGACCTGAATGAGAGATTTGCAGTTCTTCTCCAGGAAATCAGTACCCAAAGATCCAACTAGTATTTTGGGGTTTTATGCATTGTGCAGGCCAGCCAGGTGTAATGACAGATAGGAGAATTAATAATGATACTATTATTTCAGAATAAAGGATTTCAGATATTTGGTAACATTAACATACTATTAGGTTACACAAATTTTATAATATCATGCCTCAGTAAAAAAAATGTTTGAAATGCATATTTTCCATTTGTTCCCAGTTAAATATGGCAAATGTTTTGGCCCCATAATATACAGAAATGTTGCAATTATAAGTTAGAAATGTTGTGTATGTTACACCTATGCATATACGTATGCTTTCATGCATACTTACCTGTTGAGAAATGATAAAATAGCTTTTTTTTCTTTATAATATTGAGTATAATATTGAAATTGTTGCTTTTCACAACGAAATATTAGTTGTACTTCTTAATTTGAAGTATTCAGTAGGTGCACATTTCCTTTAGCGCGTTTTAAAGAACATTAACTGTTGTAAAAAATACTCAGTTTTATCAAGCATTAAAAATGTACTTCCAAGTAACAAAAACTTCTCTTTGAAGTTGCATCATAGTTTATAACTTTTGCAAAGTACTCTCACAGCTTTCTGAAAAAAAATCCCATACAGTAGCAGATGGAAATACAAAAAAGGCTTATAAGTCAGGGTTATGAGTGGTTCAGTGATTCCAATGATAGCTAAAGGACAAAAAGAAAAAAATGTCTAAGAGAGTAAGAGGATAATACAATCCAGACAACAAATTTAACTCTATTACAGATACAGAGCCATCTCCAAAGTCATTAACACAGTTGCCTGAGGTATCTGCCAAGGAGCCAGATGTCATTCTTCCATAACTTAGCGTCTGATGATTGCCATTTAATCTGAAGGAGAAGGAAGCATTGTGCTTAGATGCAACAAATATAAAGTCTAGCCTCAGTGATATAAAGCCTAGCCTCAGTGGGATTTTCTTTTTTTTTTTTTTTTTTATAAAATCATAAAAAGTGAATTTACAAGACCACCTATAATGCTCAGGACATCTACATGCATTCTCTCCAACTGACAACATTATTTTTTGGAGAATACTTTACAATCATTCACAGATTTTAAACTCAGGAGAAACGAGTGTGATCATTTGATTTGATCACCTTCATAACACAGCCCACTGAATGTAATGATTAATTTCTTTTTGAAGGTGAAGATTATTATTAGCTATACAAACTGAGCAGAACAAAACAGTTATATGAAATATTTTTTTGTATAAATATCATGTACAAAGAAGAATATTTTTTGCAATATTCTTGTGTGTTAATGAACAGAATTAAAATAGATTGATTCTAAAAGTACCAGGAAGAAAAAAATCAAAAAAAAAAAAAAAATGTGATAGAATTTCTCAGAGAAAATGCTTTCTAATGCTAAAATGCTTTCTAGGAAAACCCTTAGTAGATTTTAAACAGACTAAGGAAAACATTGTTAAATGTGAACCTAGGATTAATAAGTGGTGTTATTAATTCATTACCTCAACCCTAGAAAGGAGAAAAGATCTCTGTGAGTGAAGGGGGATTGCTCAGGAAACATCAGGAAAGATCTCACGAACATGAAACAATGACTGACTCTACATGACCGAATACAAAAACCCAAACCAACCAACCAAACAAACAAAAAAACTCATTTCTCGGTTCCTGATGCCTTGATATTATATACTGCATTTAAGATATTTTATTCTTAACCTCTGTTGAACAAACCAGCTTCTTTTTTCTGCCACAAAATACAAGTGTGACTCTGGGGTTTTGCTCTAGGTTCTGCTCCCTTTAGGATATCTGGTAAAATCTGTAGCAGCTTTGGTTCTCTTGTATCCGTAGACCTTTATCCACAGACGCTCCCTTGTGTTTTCATACTACATCACCAAAGCATGCAGTATACTCTCTTAGGGGCATGCTATAGCACCACCAAACTGCCAGACTATGACAAAACCCTTCTATTATTCATTCAATAAGAGAGAGCTTAGGGCATTGCTACATTAAGCTGCCAGACCTTTTTATAACAGTGCAGATTTTGAGGAAATAGGATCCTGATGCTTTAGAATCCAAAACCAAAAGCTAGTCTCCAAACTGACCGTAACATTAATCAAAAATAGGTAACCAGCTCCAGTACAAAAAAAGAGAAAAAGATATTGACTCTAGCTTTTTTCTCAACTCTGTAGGCTCAGCAGCATTCAGCTATAAGTTGGTCTTACATCACTTTAAATTTCAAAAGACATTTTTTCCCCCCTAACTTTGAGGGCACAGCAGTATCCAGAATAAACTAGGCTCCTGAAGCCCTAGATTCCCAAACCATAACTGTAACACTAAATGTAATCCTAACCCATAGATAAAATTAAAAGCCCCAACTATACGAAATGAATGGCAAAAGATATTGGCTCATATCAGGAAGAAAGCTGTTGTCAGCTGAAGCCAGGGATTTATATTCTTTATTCTTCTCCTGATGAGTCTTGTAACTATATAATAAAGTTAAGGTTTGGGATTGGTGTGTGGGGTGAATACCAATCTCCCTAGTTTATTGCTTGGTTGCGGTACAACCCTCCAGTATAGGAAGATATCTGGTATTGATTGGTACCAAGAACTTCAGTTACTCTTTTTAATGGTGACATATATCCTCTGTCTATAGTTAAAGTTAAGACAAGGGCAAGCAGGCAAGAATAGGACATGTGCTGACTCAAGCCAAGGACTTCTTTTCTCTTCTTCTACTTTGGAATCATCTTCTTGCTATAGTTCAAATTGGGAGAAGTATGAAGGCTTGAAGAACCCAAATTTCTAAAATCTCAATTTTTCTGGATGTTCCAGTACCCACAAAATCAGAGGGAGAATTGGAGTGGTTGTCACGAGGTTAACATTTATAACGTTTAATGTACGTTTTTTCTTTACAAAAATTTTGTTTTATTTAAAAATTTTAAAAGTTATGTAGAATATTATGTTTTAATGGTAAATAGTCTTCAGTTGCATGTTGTGAAATAATTGACTCTGTACCATTGTTCAGGCTTATTTTGCTAATATTATGTTCCTATTTGTAATTATTCTTAGGTGTCACAATGTATGTTTAAAACAAGCATGGTCATCACAACTTTAATACCACCTTTATTTTACTGGCACTTTAATTTACACTCTTTTAGCTCAAATGCAATTATTTAGATTTCACTTACTGACGGGAGTGAAAGGGAGTGAAGGAAGGGAGTGTTCTGGTTTTACTGGCTTATATTGGTTCTTAGATGAAAATACCATTTGGTGTCTTTTAATATCCCACCCTGTATCATAACTGTAGCAATAGTTGATAGTAACAATTAAATTTTCAAGTGTGCAATAGTTCTTTTTCTCTGTTTGCATATCTGAAGCTATTTGACTAAAATGCAGCAATAGATTTGCCTTTTCTTCCTCTGCAAATTGATGAATAATTTATATGTACTATTCAATTATCTTTGTTCAATTTTTTCTGAAGCAGCTTTTTCTCAGGCTGAGATCTTCCATGGTTGCTAATTGCCCAAAGGTAATTGTTTTGTTGTGGAAAACTCCAAAATAGTTGTTGTTTTAGAATTTAGTGGGAATAGAAAAGAAGAGGTTGAGAAATAGGAAAGAGAAATAGGAAAGAGAAGAGGAAAAGGAAGGAATCATTTCCAGTTTCCCATGTCAAAATAAGAAAATAAGTGCTCTTTTTATAAATAATCCCACGTGCATAGGGACAGACATATTATTTGAACTTTGTAGGTCCACAGCCTGTGGATGCACCAATATCCTATGCAATTATTAAGCAGATTTAAGTATTTTCTTCTCTTATGCATAATAAAATGGAGAATAGATTCTTGGCGTACATAGTAGGCCTCCTTCTGACCTAAAAGAAAATCTCCTGTCTGAAGATACTTCCACAGTGTTTGACATCTATCAGGTAGTAGTTGCAAATCCTAGTTCTTCATTCGCACTATTCAGATCTTGGAGACTTGGACCAAGAATGCTCCCATCCTGTGAACACTGAAGTACTTAGAGTCAGGATTTCATATTAGTTGGATGCTTCTTGGGGCTGAGATCCAATGGGATCCTCATGCCAGCAGGGCATGAGTTCCACCAGCCAGCACAAGGGAGCAAGGCAGTGGTTGGGAGGGCCGTCAGGTTTAGCCAGATCATAAAACAAGTCCATAGTGATGAGATCCATCAGAGGTCAAGCTGGGAGGTCAGGTCAGTGCATCCAGGTTGTAATCAGGTTCAGAGATAGGGTCCCAACACTAGGAAAGGATCCTTCATTATGCCATCTGACAAGAAGCAGAAGAATTTGAGACTATTCTCATTCAGTTTAACCAACAGCTTTATGGTAAAGGGAATTTCTGGAGAAATCAAAGATAAAAGTTTTAACTGACAGAGATGCGGGAAGAAAATGAAGTCTCTCTCATCTTGATTTAGATGTCTTCTTCATCCTGAGTTCGTTTGCAAACCTATATCAGATAAAACTTATATGAAATCACTGCCACTAGTCTTCCTCCCTTTAGCCTCCTTTCAGGAAGAGAATATGTAGCTTGAAGAATACCATGTTTGCATGAGAGTACTCATTTTCTGTATTAAGTATATGAGATCTAGAGTCTTATAAAATTTTAAACACCCATATGTGGGCAGGCGAAGCAGCAGTTTCCTCAAAATACAGTTTATAGTGACCATCTGCTGATGGGTACTCACCTACTGTGTAGACTATTTCAGCATCAAAGGACTGTGAATGTACAAGGGAAGATATTGTGATTTTTTTTGGTGCAGTGGCTTGGATCAGATATGTGACTCTTCATTGGCATTTTTCATTGTGCAATAAGGAAAAGACAGCTCTTCAAGTCTTAAAGAACCCACAGTAACTACATATAGCCTGTCTCCTTGCCTGTTAGCAATGTCGTAGGGTGAGAATCTGACATGTTTTAAATGTTTTTTTTTACTTATTGCTCTATCACATCCTGTGATTAAATACTTTAAAGTTCATATCTTTTCTGAGAAAATACTGAAAACCAAGTGTGTGAAAAGGAGGGAAGTACAGGTTCTGGGAAAGCAAGAGATGCTGCTGCAAAAGAAAATGGAGTAGTATGGAATAATGTGAAGCCTTGGGTTTGTTGAAGCTTTCTTTCTTAGCAGACCGGGCGCTATTGATATGATATAGCTACCCTCTGTGAACACATCATGAACCTATATTCTATTCTGAATGAACACAGCAGGATTTAAGCATGCACAGAAATCATAATGACTAAATATCAGTGGCTAAACTGTGCCTATGAAATATATGCACATAAGTGAAAAGGTAATTGTAGTAAAGCCATGCATATGCATGAACCAGATGAATAATTGCATGTGCAGGCTACTGCCAGCGCGTGAAATTACCTGTTTTGCAAGTGTAAATTAGTGTTTTGCATGCCCATTTACCTGTTTGCTCTTCTTACATTTCATATGTTCAAGTTAACTGCTTGTGTTTGATAATTTGGGCCCTTAGGATACAAACAAAAGAATAAAAGGAAAAACTAAATATTAATGTTGAGAAGAAGTAAAAATGAAAAATATATTCATTCTTATACTACAGATATAATATTATATAATTGAAAATTTACAGGACATATTTAGATCATATCTTCATGCTATCCTCCAGACTAGCCAATGCTGCAAAATATATATTCATGTACAATGACTTAATTGCATAGTTGCAACTAACTAAAAGTTGCAATAAGAATGGCATTTTTACATTTATTGCTAAAATCTTAAAAACATATTTAATTTAGACTAAAGTAAATTTAAAAGAACTCAAAAAACTGTGACTAAGACTGAAAAATAAGGCAAAATGTAAAACACATTGTCTTCAAAATGCTGTGCAATTCCAACATAATTTATAATCCCCAAGTCTGCGTGGTGTTGACCCCACAATTTATCTGTGACATGTAAGGTGCTGATAGCACTCATGCAGTTAAATTCCATTCTCCACAGCATTACAGGAGTTGGCATTTCCAGAGCAGGAAAAATATTAATTTCTAGTTTCATTCACTTTACCTGGCCAGATATTAATGCAGTTATGTTACCGCCTGATTTGCAAGTAACTATTTGTTGTTCTTTCCAGGATCACAGCACAACCTTTTCCAGTTCTCTTAGTAGTCTTTGAAACTGTTATAAACCATGTAACTGATTTTCTTTGGGTGAAAATATTAGACAGTTCCATACAGAAGACTGTAAATTAAAGCAGCAAGCTGTAAATTTAAACAATAAGCAGCAACGAGCAACATTCACCTCATGTTCTTCCTATTGAAGCACTTGGGAAAACTGTCTTCACTTGACCCTAGTTCCATACATTCAGAATAACAAATTTATTGACCCTGAGACAGAATCTCTTGTTTACTTATCTTACAGTCTCTTAACTGTTTACCTACTGAACATATCTTCAATGACTTACATCAATGAGTCTTTGATATCCTTGCTACAGACTCAGTGCACAAATAGCTGACAAATAATCCCACAGAACTGGATTATGTTGCACTATGAGCATCCTTAGCAGTTAGGGAATAGAAGGAGCTTCCTAAACTGTTCAAATCTGTACAAGGTTCACAGACAAACCTTTGAGTAAAATTGATCACGCACCCAAACAGTAACCTACTCCCTGAGAAGATAATGCATGAAGGAACAAAAAAAAGTATCCTAAATTCTCCCCAGGGCTGAAACACTTGTTAGTGCCCCCCAGACTCTGCCCAATAGCTATTTGCACTTCCTGGCTCTTCCTCCTGACTAGGTAGGAGCTGTTTTTTCGAAAAAGTTTAAGGCAGGTTATCAGAACATCAGTGCTGAATACATCATCCAGCACATTGGCAAGACCCTGAGCCCTTTGCATACAACTGACTCCAGAGAGAAGGATGCATCCCCCAAATCCTTGGTAGGCTTAGGGCTCCCCCTTGTCTGGAGACATACACATGTTTGCAAATCAATCGGTGAGGAATAGACAAGAGTGACTGTCTAGCTTAGTTTGGATTCTGAAATACTTTTGTGTCTGAAGTGACACAGGAGGTGGAGTTTGTGATAGGAAGTCATTAGCAGTAACCATAGGAGATAGATTTCTCACAGCACTGCTAGAGAAGACAGAGAGCAGTGTTGAGAGACAGCAAGAGCTGGAGCGAGGCTAGATATCTACAAATTTAATAGTGGCTTATGTAGTTGTCTTTGTTCATAGCTTCTCCAGTTGCTAAGTGTATATCCAACATTTATTTTTGAGAATGGCTCAGATGAAATGAAACCTGGCTAAGTACATGAAATGCTCTGTGGAAGGCATGTTAATGATTCTTCTTGGTGAGATGACCCTCTCACCTATGTACGGTACTGATTGAGTCATCCATGTATGTTTGATGGAATAATTCAAATATTTCTACATGCTTCTTAACATCAGGAATGACTAGTCTAGAGGAGTTGTATGACCACTTAGAAAAAACCAAACACCTCATAAGATTACTGTAGATCTCATAAGATACACGTCCTTTTGAAGCTTAGTGGGATATTGTCAAAGCTGTCTCAGGGAAATCCAAAGCACTGATGCTCCCACTGGCACAAATCAGACATGCAGTGATGGTATGGAATGGGAAGAAAAATACTCCCTTTGGAGGTCACTGCCAGTCCATATCTTCCCTCCCCTTCCTTCAAATTGCCAGCTTCTAATTCTCTGGAATCACAGAATATTCCATTACAGCTACTTATTGTTTATTGTCTATTTAATAATCAGCTACTTATTGTTTTGTTGTCTATTTAATCATAAAGTAGAATTGACCACAGTCAAGCTGTAAAATCAGAAAATACAGTAAGTTTGTGCTTGTATAGTACAATACCAAGGAATTAATTCGTTTCAATGATTTAGTTTTTTTTTTTTTTTTTTTTTTTTTTTTTTTTGATTTTAGGACTGTAAAATAATTCATTGATAACATAGTGTCTTGAACATTTCAATGTAGAGAATAGATTGTTCTATCAACACAAATGTTGATAGCCTCTTATTACCGTTTTATTTATTTTAATGAATGTCCTGCCTCTAATGACTACCTCCAGAGGTTTTTCTGGAGTAGGATTCATGCTTTCCTACTTTAGTGTTCTTTTACTTTCTGCAGCACTGCAGAAGAGGGTTTGAATTCTTTGGTTTCTGCTGTTTTTTCACTTATATGATATATATTATACCTTTGAATGACCTCTGTATTGTTAAAGTTTCACAAATCTTGATTTGAGCTGCCTGATCCACAAAAGTATCTGAAACAATAACTTTTTTTAGTTGCAACAAACATTATATTTAATGAGTACAGTGCACATGTAATGACACACTGAATCAGTATGAAGCCTCAAATAATGATTTCTGTTGGCACTATAAAAGGTATGTAATTTTTCTTGTTGAAATACCATTTTTCAGTTACTGCATGACTGATGTGGTAATTATCCCCTACACCTGGGATTTAAATCCAATCCTACAAGCCTATTTTCTGTTTGCAAGCTGTCAGACTGATGCATAGGCTTTGTTCTTATCTGGCAGTAGGCGAGGAATCGGTAATTCAGAAACAACAAAGCCACTGATGGGTCATCATGTAATCTGCACTGAAAATTGCAATCTGTAATGAGATTGGAAACACAGATGAGGTGACTAAAATTGATTACCCACCAGGTCTGAAATTTTCAATTTTATTGCACAAATATGATCAAACTAGTCCACAAGTTTAGGGATTAGCTGAGAAGAAATAAAGATCACTTTTAAATTAGGTGAAAAGGAGATAAGTTATTTAAATGTAAATGATTTGTTTTACAGCATTATGAGTCATCTCCAAGGTGATTCACATGTTCACATTATTCTTTTCCATCTCAGCATATGGTATATCTTCTTGCTTAGTTAGCAATAGCATAAGATCCTTCATTGTCTTAAAACAATAATAAGTTCAAAAATAAAAAGAAACCTGAAGTTAGTTAGTCACATTTTATGTCATGGTATGTGGAGGTAGTTCCGGGAGGCATGAGCTTCTCAGCAAAGCAACCAAAAGGAAACATCACTTACCCTGGAAATACAGCTGTAACCAATACTTCTGGAGACTTTAGCTCCCTGACAGCAGCTCACAGGAAAGTGTCAAACTTTTGTTCTCAGCTCAACACTGTAGATCTGCTTTTTGTGCACTGATGGGATTATGACTAGCACCATAAACAGAAGTAAATTAACTTTGACATATACAATAGGATTCTGGCCAAGGACTCTCTTGAAAAAAGGAAGAGACCTCTGATTTTTCAGGGTGTTCATATCAAGGCCATTTATGTCATAAAGTGGATTAGTAGCAAAACTGAACACTGCAAATTCTAGTCTGAAAATGGATTAAAAAAAGGTCAGGGATTTTCCTTCAATTAGATCCCAAACCTGGCAACTGAAAAAGGAGGCAAGAAAAAAGTTGTGAATTTTGATTCTCGTTATAACCCTGCAACCTTTGACAAAATGCAACCAGGAATATTGATTTAGTTGAAGCTGAATTTGACAATAATATAGAGAAAATGGGAAGTAGAATCAAGCTGCAGATATTTATTTGTGCTTCTGTTAAAGCTCTTTTATCAGTTCAGGACTTCAGAGCTATCTTTCCTTGTGTGCACAAGAGTGTCTAGAGGTTACATATCGCTTGGCTATAACCAGTGAATATTCGTCTAGGTCACAAAGTCACGTGGAAAACTCACAGGTCAGATTGCCATGTTAATATCAAGCTCAAAGCAGATGCTGGGAAACCAGGAGGTTTTCAAGGGTGCTTTATAACGGAAGCAGATCGATAGATGTCACTTTGAAAACCCAAGAGAGGGAATTAAGAGTAGTATCGTTGGGTAACGATGGTCAGTATTTCCTACAAAGTGCCCATGGCCCTCTGTAATGCATGAGGACACCATTTGAGTGAATTGTTCGGATTCCAGCATTCCCAGACAATAAGTGCAGCTTTAATGCAAAAGCGAAACCTCAGGCTCTAAACAGGGAATATTTTAATAAGGATAATGAAAGAATACAAATTAAAAAATAATAATTATTCTACTGTGTTATAATCAGTGCTTGAAATGCCTTGTCAGCTGTTAGCAAACACGTACTGGTTGTGCTGAGACACCTGAGAACAAGAGCAATTCTAGAATTAGAGATGCTGGCTCTAGTTTTCTAAGGAGATACTTTTGGTGTCACAAAGAGAATTTCTGAATGGTTGGTAGAATAAAAACTCCACAAAGTCTTTTGCATCTCGATCTTTGGCTGGTATATTCTACCTAATAAATGGCCACTGTTGAGTAAATGAAACAGTCCAGTGAAGGGCTGGGCATAAAAAGATTAAAAACAAAATATTCATGTAAGGCAGGTGCTCTAGAATTGGAATTCTGATTATTAACTGAAAAAATTGTCAGATTTTGATTCCTGAGATATAAGACATGTAAAGGTGAATATGTGACAGTTTATTTTACCACCTCTACTAAAAATATGATATAGTAGAAATCTGTGCTAGTATATGTGTGTCTCTCACACTTTTGGATTATGAGCTAGTGATTAAATTAGAAGATAAAAGCATACACAGTTACAGTTTGGTCTCAGTGATGACCAGAACAACTCCATATTCTTGATGAAATTGGGATCTTTGTCACTGAAATATTTTTCTGTGTTAATTGTGTTAGAAGTCCTTCATTCTTGGGGTTACCAAAGAAGTTGAAGAATGTTACAATACAGCTACTGTGAGAATGCCCTTTCCCAAAGATAAAGGAAAGGGTGAAAAATGACATATTTCAGAGAATCTCCATCCGTGATAAAACAGTCAGTTTACATTATCATCCTCTTAAAAACTTCAACAGGCTAAGTATCTGCTACCGTACCGAAAATCATTCAGCCTATTTCTTCACGTAGTAAGTCCAAATTAATCAGTAGGATGGGAAATTAAAATTAATCACATGATCCCACAATAGTGATTTCTTTCAATCTACATTTTAATTTGTGAAGCCATTAACTTTATTAGAGACAAAGAACTTTCAACAGCACGTTTTAATGAAAGTTCTCAAAGGAGTACTTTCACAATATGAGAAAAATAAGAACAGACTTAGCTGGATTCAGAAGTGCACACAAAATTGAAATACAAAAAAAGACTTTGAAGTTTGGATAAAGAGTAGCTGAAAGTAATAAATGTAAACACAGATATAGAAAAGAGTGCATAAATTGAGAGTAAAAGGAAAATAACTAGTTCAGCAAAGACTTCATGATACACACCATAACCCCCTTTACCCTTCAGTAACACAATCCTACATATATTTTTCTGACAGTATGTTTGAGTGTCACCAAAAAAGTTAAAGACAGCTCACAAGAAATGCATTAATTCTTTCGTTCCATGCTTTCTTAAGGGAATTTGCAATTTTTCTAACTAAATATATTTCTCTTTTTTTTCTAAACATAATCTTCAGCTCCAGAAGATACTGTAAATGCTCCATAATGTTCACATAATGACAGGCACATGCCCGTCCTGGCTCTACCAGAAAAAGTAGAGCTGTGGAGGAAAGAGGAACTGATCAATTCTTTTGTGGTATATTTGGATAATCAGTCAATGAAATGGAGAAACAAAAGCTATTTAGCATTCGTATTTACTACAGTGTGTGATATTCACTGGTTTGCGCAAACTGTTATCTTTTTCACATAGATACAACCATGGTCTGAAACTAATTTCAGTTTCTGTTTATTTCATTATTTTGTATGAGTCTTAACTCTTGTTTTTTTTTGTCTTTGAGTTTTTACACATCCATTGCCTTTAGAAAATATTTATCATTGGTCAATGTTCTCTAATGGAGGTCTACCATGTTTTTCCATGAAAATGGATGTGGATACTGCTCCTTGACAATACTATCAGCATGTGGTGAGCATGCTCCAGTGGTAAAATCCCTGAAAGGGTTAGGTACAAAGATATATAGTTCATAAGTTCAAACTTTGGTGGAAAAATGCCAAGGTGACCAGTTCAGTTGTGGTGACTGCATTCTATGAAGCGACAAGTAGACCACAAATCAGGTTACAAGTGTCCTCAGGTTTCCTTCTGGTAAACTTTAGGCCTTCCTGTGTTCTCCATCTGTAAAATGATACAACAGTGCTTCTACCTCAAAATAATATGGTATACAAAAATACATTACATGAGTTCATGAAGTATCATAATAAACGGCCATAAATCACTAACTGTTTGGAAAAATACTTGAGTGTTTCCCCAATTCATTCTAATTCTTTCATTCATCTGGAAATTCTTACTCTAATTGGGTATGTAATGGGAGATTGTAGGCTTAAATTTTATTTTAACTACCTATATTTTGACTTCTCAAAATTGCACATCTGATACATAGCAGTGGTCAACTCTTGAGGAGCAGACTTAAACTTTAATTTAAAATCATTAATCCTGTAATCTCCATATGATCCAGAGATTGAACCAAGGGGTATAATCCTTGGTTAACATGTGTATAGTGCTGCCTGTAAAAATTTTGCGTATATATTTCAGCAACAGACTTTGAAAAGTCATACAAAAAGTAATACAAAAAATATAATTAATTCGAACAGGTACTGTCTATGTGATAGATTGCAGAGTCAAGAGTAAGCTGTCAGATAGTGGACAGTTTTTGCAGTGAAATGTATTGGCCTTATTTTAATGCATACAAAATGTCAGATGAGGCAGGCAGAGACTGGAATATATTCCATGGCTCCTTACCCTTAGACTATTGAAGTACCATTAGGTAGAACTTCTGTAATTCCAAAACATCTCTAATTATTTAGATTTTATTTACAAACTAAAGCAATTAACCAAATCAGAGAGCCATAGAAAACACAAACACACTTAAAAAAATGTGCAATTCATTCATGTAAAACAAAGCATTGCAGGGGTCCATTAACATATCAGCTGTCATGTTATTTTAGAATTTTAATGTTTGTGATTAATTCATTACTATTCATGCTGGAAGAGTGATAAAAGGATCATCTAAATGACTGTGTCCTAATTAACTTTTGTTTATCCATATGTTACAGTAGTGCATGTTAGTAATCATTCTTTTCAATAGCCATATATACCCTCAGCTGAACAGTATATAAATCAATTAAAAAAAATCAGTGTCAAAAAAAAGCAGGAAAAATGGTGGGACAAAGTAATACTAATGTAACAAATTTAATAGTCGCTATGAAAAGATAAAACTTTTTATACACACTGGAGATCAACTGACAGCAGGATGAAAAATAATTGTCAGAAAAAAGGAATAAAATATGCTATGCTAGCAATATTTGGATCTCCTAAGTGCTAGAAATGTAGAAATATAGAAATGGGTACAGCAAGAACCTATACATTCTTGACTATTTCAGAAGGTCAAGGTGATTTGATTTTAAGTTCATCATTCATAGCACAGAGACATACATTTTCTTTCAAAGGAGGTTTCTGATTTTGGACTATCAAGCTTTGAGACATTGAACGGATTTTATATTCAAAATTCCAGAGAATGCAGTTAGATGTCTACGTGTAACCTTGTATGTCAACAAAAAAATGGACACAATACATGTCTATCATTTTCTATTTAGACGTCACTAAGTTTTACACTCACCTTCGTGTCTGGAAATTCCATCCATGAACAACATTTTTAAACGTTAACTGTATCTTTTCAGGGCCCCATACTCCATGCAGTTACTCTCAGTACTGTGTTTTTCCTTCAGTCCAGAAATGCAGACAGCTGATTAGGTTGTTTTCTTCTCACAGCGTTTCATTGCATTTTTCCCATGCCCAAAGTTGTCATTGCCTATTCAAAAAATTTCGTATGCTTGCCAAAATTCTCAGCACATCTCCAATATGGTAAAATGATTCAATTTCTTCTATCCATCTACTGTTTGCAGACCTTATAATTGCCACTTAATTCCAAAGAGTGAATGCAGTCTGTCTACAATCAGATTCAAATGCGTCAATTAAGAAAGTAACTCCATATTAAAATAAAAAGTTACATTCTGGCGGGAAATACATCAATATACTTGCCTGTTCTGCATAACAAAGTACTTCTATAAATTATATCAGCTAGTAGTCCCTAACTAGCTCATAATGCTTAAGATTAATAGTAATGAATGTAAAGATTGCAAAACTGCAGAGACAACAAATATAAAGGGAAGTCGTGTTAACCTCACTTATGACTCAGAAGGAGGAGAAATGAGATGAATTTCAAATCTTTCCACACATAAGAAATGAATTGTAGATACCGATATGAAATGCATGAATTTTAACTAAGGGACAAATTTTAGATGATAGTGTCAAGAACAGAAAGGAGGATCTTAAATTCATATGCTTTCATGTGACATATTTAATTTTGGTAGTGGAGTTCTAGTAATCTCTAGGATTCTTCAAATCTTTTTTCTTTGGGATTTAAAGACTGGGATTTAAAGTAGGAGATATAGAACAGGAAAAATTAATGGATTTTTATGTCATAACTAGGATCATTCAAAATACATTCAGCATGTATACATTCCCTTATAACTTAGATTTGCAATATATGTTCATGTTCACCTGGAAGGACTTGAATTAATGCAATTGTTACTTCAGCATTAAGTTTCATCCAAATCCTAACTGCATTTTGCTATAAATATGCAACACGTTGAAACTGTTACTCTTTCTGCAAAAAACAGCAAATTTTAAAAGTATTTGTTGGCACCATATTGTTAGGCAGGTCATGAAGACAGTAAATCAGGCATTGTAAATTCTGAATTCATCCACTAAGATTGCACTTATGTTTAACAAGTGTTCTCAATGAAAAAAATAGTATTACTTCAGAAATTCTGAGTAGGTTCAAAAACAACTTAAGGAAGATAAAAGTATTGTCCTCGGGAAAGAAAAGTCTTACAAATACATTCATTAACAAATGCATGTGTTTTGATGTCACCTGGAACATTTATTTACTGAGCATCTTATGCCTTGAGTAGAACAAACACTGACATAAAAACCCCACAAATTTTAGACTTTCAGCTCTCTTGTACCCAGTACTTAGATTTTTTTTCCCTCATTTTCTCTGTGATCATGCTGTATGCATGTTATTTTTCATCAGTATCTGAGAGTTGGCAAGAATGGATGCCTACGAAACTTTTGGTATCTCAACAAGTTAAGCAGTTTCTCTCCTTTTTTTTTTTTTTTTTTTTGTGAGACCTTTTTTCTGCCGCAATTTCTTCTGTTTCCTTGTGTCTAAATAACTTACCGTAAGTATAGAGGGTATATAGGGGGAGAAGGAAACAATGACTGGAGCAAAGATCTATGGAGTTATAGCTCCCCAGAGCTTCAATATATGATATATTATTTATTGTTTGTCAGCAATTCTGATTTTTCTCTGTGTTCTTGCTGTATTCTCTGTTGAAAGTCTTCAACTCTTTTCATTGTAGATGTTTTTAATTTGCTATTTTGCTAGGCTTCCAGTTAGAAGAAAAATGTGTAAAGTACAGCACATCCCTCCTCCTTCTGCCCTCGAAGGGATACTAAGGATGGCTTTTCCAATTTTGTTTTAGAATAATGCTGTTAATGGTGTATGACCCAAAATAATAAATAATTTTGGTTATACTTTCAGCAAACTTACTACTCACTAAATAACTAGTTCCAGTGAAAATTCTGGGGATTAATTGATGGTTTTGTGTATAAACAGATGTCAGTATCTTTTGAATACTGGGAAGAAAAAAAGGATTCAAATAAGCTTCAGTGGCCACTGATTATAATTCACCATTCAAACAGCAAGGCCACCTACCTTCCTGTTCAGTCAGATTGTGCAGTTAGTTCAAGATTCAACCATAATATTTCAGTCGACCATGCACCTGAACTAATCTGATACCTGTCACTTTGAAAGAGGATGTCTTGCAGTCGTCCAAGTGTCGTGGACAATCAGCCATTGACATCTATTGTTGATTTTCTCCTGCAGAAATGCAAATAATCCCAATTACCTTTTTACAGAAAACGTGGAATCTCACTGCAAAACAAGCAAGCAGAGGGCCAGATACTGTCCTTGTCACTAAGACTGTATAAGTATTTCTTTATTCCAGAATACTGGTTGACATAAACCCAGATATCAGATATAAATGTCAAATATATTTTTGTTTTTTCTAGAATACTTGACTAATCGTCATGCAAGTTTATGATTTTTAAAGTTTTTATTCTTGTTACAAAGCAACAAGTGTTAATTCTAAAAAGGTAGCTCTGGCTTGCAGTTTGTTTGGATATGATTTGTCAGAGAATGACTATGGCTTGAAGAAGAGGAGACAGCATCATATCAATATTGCATTTTGAAATGTTGCAGAGGAAGGGGAAAAATGGAGTTCAGAAAGTACCTTTTAGTTATTTATTTTGCAGACATTAAGCAGCACTTTGCAGTCCCAAAACACATTATAGAAATAGGCAAGGGAATTGATTCTTTTGTCACTCAGTAATGTCATGGTATAATTTTACCTTTCATTATTACAACAGAAAGCAGTGCTTTTGTAGTTCATTAGTGATTAATCAAGCTCTCCATTTTACAGAAGAAAGATTTTGGTGTATAACAAAAGAGTTGAGAGCAGATTGGCAGTCTCCTTACCCTGATAAAGCCTTTAAAAAACTTGTGGGGGATTTTATTAAAAAAAGTACTTTTTGTAATTTGTCACGGGAGTGTTGCCTGCGATGACAACGCCCCATGCCCCTCTCCCCGGCAAGCTTCATTTCGCTATCAGAGAACAGCAAAGCCTGCGAGGTATGAACAGAACATTCCTACCATTTTTCAACTCCGTCGCACTCTTTTATGTTTTGTGCATAATGGCAACTGTCTTGCTTGATGTATTGTACTGATGTTCTCACCTGCTTGTTGTCATTCAGGTGCTAAACGAGGAGAATGAATATGTATAATTCCTCCAAAAGTACATTTAGAAAGTATAAAATATGCCAGCGTGGCATATTTTATTATACATCCCACCAGATCCCGATTATTTTGTGAAGTTGGCATCCGAGTTACACTGCTTGGTTTTTGATAGCTCTTGCCAGCTTCCTCAATGCATATGACTAAGGCTGATAATAATAGTGAAATTTTCTATCTGTAGGCTTGACAGAGGAAAAAGGAACAGGAAAATTTCCTTCCTTTATCAGTTATTAAAAGACAGTGTTATTAGTTTGCTTTACATACAAGTATTTTTCTGAACTTTTTTTATTGCCTAATTAAATGACAAAATTATTGTGTCTTGCTCACATGGGAAAATGAACATTTCAGCTTTTATTTCTATATAGGGATTTCATCTGTTTGGTGGTAATTAATTGTTTAGCTTGGTGCCGTGAAAATGTATTGTATTAGCAATTCTGGTGTCTGATGTTTAGCTGTTTAATGGTCCCCACTGAAACCATTATCTTTTTCATTTGATTTTTTAAACTCTAGTTTTAGTCATTATAACAGGAGGGGTGGAGTACTTCCTGAGGTGTTTAGAGCAGCAATTCAAAAACAACTCATGTAAAAAAATCACTATTTTTTTAATCATTATTATTAGTGATTGCTTTGATTTTTTTTTTAATCTTACAAAGTTTCTCAAGAGGCTAACCTAAGCACCCAAATATTAGATACCATTTTCTCTGATGGATATTCTGAGGTAAAATTCTGGCTCAAACCTTTTATTATAAAGACCAAAGGATTTCTTAAAATACTGGCTAATCACTATATATGGATTTTAGTACACTTCAAATCTAGGGCACTTGTCTGAAAAAAGTAGCTAACATCAACAGTTTATTATGATCCGCACACACAAGTGTTTTTTTTCTGGTGTAGAGTTTTACATTTTGCAATATTCACCCTATGTCCTATCCCATGTATCTCACTCTCAGATGATTTTTGCACAAATGATGCGCTCAGTCCCCAGCCACCATGTCTGTTCTTTGCCAGTAAGTGGTGGTTGGTTTCTGGTTAAAGACTGCACATTTTGTGCATTAAGTGCAAACTAACATGTTTTCAGCTCAGAGTTGTAAAGGTTTGCTGCAATACATTGCACCTTAAGTGAAGCAAACCTGTTGAGTGGAAGCTTTACAGCCACCTACCAATTTTTCCCATTCTGCAGGAAGAACTATTTCTTCCAGGATAGTATTTCACTATCCATTGATGTAGTTAAATGCTTTTACAGCTTGAAACAAGCAAACAATGCAGTTGAAATTATTGAATTACACAGTATCCAAGATATCAGTCCTTTTGGAGCTTGTCCTTGGTGCCAGGTTCCACACGTTGTCTGCGCAATGCAGCCTGATCAATCGAAGGGAGAAAAAAACAGTGGCAGAGAGAACTTAATTCTTGTAAGCTCTGCTTTCAATGCACCCTATAACACTTCAGGAGTTACCGCCAGTATGTATAAATGTAGCCTGAATAGTTAGAAGTAAGCTGAGTGAAAGCAAAAGAGATTCTATTCTATAAGAACTACATCAATAGAATAAAGATTTTGCTACAGAGTTTACCAAAATCCTGGTTTTTCTTTCCTGCGGCCATGTGCAAACACTGAATTTCTTTGGGGAAAAGAGTAAGTAGATACAGCTCCTCTTTCAGATTGTATTTTTTTTTTTTTTTTGTTTTTTGTTTTTTGTTTTTAATGATATTGCGAAGAACAAAGACAGAGCTAAGTGACCCTAGTGGGGTATCCCCTGTCCTGTACTTAATAAAACTGAAAGCTTTCTGCCAGCTACCAGTAGAGAGTTATTTCAGGACTAAGCTCGGTCCGAAGGTCTGCCTGAGCCCATTTCGGGACAAAGGAACCAGACTGTCGATTAGCACTAAAGGGAGAGATGAAGAATGGGATTGCAACGTGAGACAGGATATTTCCCCTTTTGGCTTTGTTGTTGGCAACTGACAGAGCGACTTAATGGATTGCTACCAAATTTACCAAGGTAATGTGTTTTCAAAACTGAAAGAAAGTAGTCAAAAATCTCATCTTGTTTAGCCTGTCAAAACAAAGCTTGAGAGGGAATATGACTTATATTTATAAGTGTGTCAGAAAATGATCGTTGGAAGAAAAAAAGAGCTATTTAAGCTAATCGACAACACTTGCACAACATACATGCATAAACATGACATTAAGTAATTTAGACTCTGATTTGGAGGAACATTCCTTTCTGTCTGAAGAATGAGATTCTGGAATAGCCTTCCAGAAGTGATGCCAGAGAGAGAACTACTTTTAACCTGATAAATTCTGAGAAAGAAAAATTGGTATTGAATCTGCAAGAGTAATGTTCAGTCTGTATGACTGAAAGTATCCCTTCTGCTGTTATGGCCTTGGGTTCCAAACAACCATTTATTAAGCAGCTACTATTGTCTTTTCTTATTTTTGGCTGATTTGGTGTCTTTATTTTTTTCCCGTCTTGGTATATTGTTTTGTTTTTAATTACCGTCTCATTGCTTGCCTGTAAGAAAGTGCAGGAAATCTGTTTAATAATCCCAGACTTTATGTACTGGTGTTCAGCTGAAAATGTTTGTTGGCTTTAAAGAGGAGCTGAACCTGACCTGCAGAGATACTGGGAGAGAACACCTGCCAGAAGGTGCATGGTGACCTAAATCCACTGAGGTTGGCAGAACTCCATCAAGGCATAGCCAATGCAAGGGGGATAATTTGTTATATACTGCAGATGCAGTTCCATTAAACGGAGAAATTATCGGACAATGAAGAGATCTTGAACTGCTTGGGCTAGGATCGTAGCTGCATTTTTAAAAATATGGCATTTTAACCAGATTTTATAGAATGTGCTGTGCTTTTCTGTGGGGAAAACCTTGCCTATAATGACTCTCCAGAGCTGTTAGCAGTCTTCAGCTCATTTTACGAGCCTGTACATTAACAGTGAACAAACACATTCAGGCGAGAGATAAAATGTGTTCTTGCGTTGCAAAGAAATTTAAAAAACCTCTCAGACTTCTAGTGAACATTGAAAGAATTAAATATGAAGTGGAGCAAAAAATGTAAGATGTGTTTGGTTTAAAATGGCATTTAGGTATCTTCTCACTTTTTCTGCCAAAATTCATGCGTTCCATAATTTTCTCTCTTAGTCTTCAAAGAAGCAACTATCATATTATTTTGTCCTTTTGCAAGGACAAACAGTTGCAACAGTTGATTTTGCAACTGTTTAAAATCTATTTGGTACAAAATTGGTTGTCAACTGTCTCTAATTCTTTCAAAAGTAATGACAACTTTGCCATCTACTAGCTGAAAACTGAGCAAAGTCAAACACATCAGTGACAATTTAAAAAACTTTTTAGAAATTAAAACCTCCAGGAAGTCTGTCTCTTGATTTCAAGGCAATGTCTGGATGATCTGATCTCCTCCCGTAACTTCCTTCCAATTTTCTATCTGTTTCCATTCCTCTTCCCTTTTCTGTATAGTTTGCACAGAATAACAACCGTTGTTACCATAGAATGAAGAACTCTCCACTTTGACCACAATCATCAGCAGAATTTTTTCACACCATGTTGTAAAAGTGAGCTATCTCCTCCTTATGATCACTTTGAAATTAGTATTATCTTTATTTTACACGGAAGTTAATTAGAACACCAGGTGGGTAAGGATCTGTTGTAACCCACTCAGATCAGGAATGAACTGTAAGGACCTTGACCAAGATCACACCAAGAATCAGTGAGAGCGATGGAAAGAGAACTCAGCTTCATGTAAATATGAGTACAAACTAAACCAAACAATCTTTGATTTATAGTGTATTGCTGAATGTACCTGACTCGTGCCTTGCAAAAGCATCAGAAAAGGCCTAATTCCTAATATTTGATTTTAAGAAAGAAAAAGAGGGCCACAAAACTGTAAAAAAGAGTTCAAATAAATTGGTAGTTCTTATGTCAACAAAAGCTAAATATACAGCTAAGGCACAATCCTCTAGCATCTGGAAGTAACTTTTGAAAATGACTGAAATACAGATTATTCCACTGCTACATTGATAAGGGAGAAGGGTAAGAAAATCATTTATTTGTGAGTTTCCCTTTTCTAGACTACAAATTTTATTTCTCCAAGTGTGGATGCAGGCAGAGGGTGGTGCAGAGAAAAGCAAATTTTATTTCATTTTTTTTTTTTATACCAGAGGATCTTCTATCCAGGCCACGAATACAGCTTTCTTACAAACATGGATTTATGTGGCTCAGCTTTCACCACTGAAGTCAAAAGGACTTACGTTACTGAATTTTATGGGACAGAATCAGATCCAGGTATCCGATGTTACTTACGCTCTATCCTCTGAGTGAATCTCTGTGCAGTATTTTACTATAAAGTCTTTTCTGTTATAAAGTCTCCTACACTTGTAGATCTTCAATTTTGTTTTGTCTGTCCTTCCCACTGAGCACGTGTGTGTTGAATTCAACTCTGCACATAATCTTTTGGATTTTACTGTACTAGTTTATGTCTCATTTTGCTATTTTCTGCAACTTTTTCTATTCTTTCTCTATTGCATTTTCTCAGTTTAAATAATTAACAAGTTATAATGCAATTAGTTGATGTATTTCCTCTTCCAGATCATGAAAGCATTTAAAAATTACCTATTTTTACTACCTACAGTATGCCAATAAATATCTCCTTGCAACATAATAAATATCTCCTTTCAACGTAACATAGTGGTCTCTTCTACTGTTTTCATTGCTTAGTCCTTATTATGATGTTCTGTACAACATTTTAAATAAACATTTCAGAGAAGATCTGTATCTGAAAATGAAATGAATTGCTGTATCCTCACTTAACTATCTGAAAATACCTTCTTTCATGTAATTTTTTTAATTTAATTTAAAATGCCAAGTATCTGACAAGATTTTTCCAAAAGAACATTTTACTTGCTTTTTCATGCTACTTATAAACTCAAGAAAATCAATGAAAAATTTTCCAGTTTGTGGATTAGCTCCTCATGGAACTAGTATTTGTTCCATTATTTTAATAGTGACAGAAGGGTACACTAAGAGGTCGATCATACAGTTTTCTAGTCTTCTGAAAATTAGTGGAGCTTTTGCTCCCCTCGTTCCTGCTCTTTTAATAACTTCTCAGTTTTTCTGAATTCTTCAAGAGTAAATTTCAAGGATATACTTCAGCAAATTCATTAGCTAATACTTGTTATTCTTTGACACATGTCGTGCTGACTGGGTGATCTCATGCTTAAACAGAAATTTTCAAATTGAAAATGAATTAAACTTTACTAATAAAGAAAATATTACATGAAAGAGTTTAAATTTTAAAGCTAGGAGAACAGCTTAGTGAAAACTGGAATAGTATGCAATAAAAAAATTCAAGTAGGATATTAATCTTTTGTGAAATATGAAGAAAAGTGTGTTAAAGCTTGATTGTAAAATATTAATGTGCTAAACGGTCATATAACGTAACCTGTGTCCCTTAGATAATATCGTTCATTGTTAATGGCGATAAAAAATTTATTTGTAAATAGCTATTTTATGGATTCAGAAAAATAGAAATCCAAAAAGAAGAAATGCAAGGGAACATTCTTGCTGTGCTTTGGGACGTGCAGAAGCGCCGCAGCCGCGCTCGGACCCGGTCGTTCCCTCCCTCGGCCGTTCCCCTCCTTCCTTTTGTGGAGCGCCGACTTCAGCTCCGTCACATCACAGCCCTGTGTCACCCATTCTCCGACAAGGAGACTGTCTACTAGCTGACCCGCTGACCAACAAATCCCGGTTTAAAAAATAAACCAAGAACAGAGTAAGAGGTGCGTAAGGCTTCTTGTTGGGTGTCCATATGTAAGGGTACCTGACAACCCGACCTTCATTAATTTATGGAAGACTTTGGGATTTACCATTTGAATTCACCACATCTGTGTAATATGCTTTATACAGTTTTAAAAAATGCTTTTGATTTGTCTTACTGTCAGAGTTTAAGACAGGTTCCAGCAAACACAGGCTTAGCAGCTGGCCCTTACCTGAAAATTAACTGCCCAAGTAAGCCACAGCAAGTGCATCTGTTCCACATGCCACAGTATAAAAGTACAGATGACGGTATATGCCACTGATCTGAAAAATATACATTGCCTCTAATAAGCAGAAGATTGTTCTGTTATTGAAATGGCATCATTTTTCCCCCCAGCCTTATATCTCATTTTTTCCCCAGCCTTATATCTATCTGCAAGATTACAGTGACATAATCATAGTATGTTGATATTTTCTGAACTCCATTTCATCATAAATCCTGTCAAACAAGGAGTAATTCAGAGTAAATGTTATAAAACTATTGAGTTTCCAAGATTGAACATATTTGTTTCTTTCATACCCAGAAGAGGCCATTGGTTCACCAGTAATTGAAATACTAGTGATCCTCATCTGTTTGCCAATCTGCAAATTAAACAGAAGTCTAACCTATTTGCTGTTTTGCCAGTTTGCTGACATTTTTGCAGCAAAGCAGACTGTGATGTGAACTTGCCATGATTTCACCCATTGGAAAGAGGCTGAGGCTAACACCACTTTCTGCTTCTGGCAGCAAAGCAGCCTTTTAACACGTTTAGCTTCAGGACAAACAAGAGAAAACACAAAATGGGCACTCAGCTCACAGCAGCATGTTACTAAAATAAAGCTTATGTGTAATAAAAATAAAAACGTGTTTAGTAGTCAAGGCAAATGACTCGGCAAATTCCTCTCCCAGGTGCACGTCCCGGCAGCGCTCCGGAGAATGCTGGACACACGCACGCACTTCGGTCGCCCAGCCGGGACGTGTTATCACCCCAGAAAGGGAACGGTTTTTACTCCTAACGATGGCAGGCAATTACCATGTTCAGAAAACAAAACAAAACGAAAAAAGATCCCTCAGGCAACAGTTCTGGGAACACTTTCCCAGCGCTGAAAGAAAGTGCGGCTGTTTTGAACGTCGATGGCATGCACCCATTACCTACTCCTGCTTCTCACCACCTTTGCATCCGCACGCGGCTTTTACCCGAGCCGGGTCAGCTGTTTTAGATGGACAACCACGCTGGTCCGTCATCTCTGTGATCCCTCTAACAATCTGTCTGCTCTGCGTTTTGTTCATATCCAGACATATCTGCTCAGTTTCTTTTCTGACTGCTTATCTTCTTAATCCATATAGAACTAAGCTTGAAAGATTGTTTACTTTTATTATTATTATTAAATACACTGGAAAAAAGTCTGGTTTTGCTACAGGCTTCCTCTACATGATTTTAGGCAAACCAGTGGCTATTTCTCTGCTTCAGATACTACCTGTAAATTGGGAATTTCAGCTTCAGCTGAAATTTGAATTGCAGAGAATGTCTGCATCACCAAATCTGGATGTTACTGTCTGTGGAGAAAACACCAGTTTGCAAGCACAAAACGTGAAAGTGGAGCCAAACTGCTCCACTGCAATCACGTGCTTGCTTGTTGATACAGGTGAGTGCTAATGCTGCACTGACAGCACTATGAATAACAACGCTCTGCCACAAACTATCTTTAGAAAGCAGAGTAAGAGTCTCCACTCCCTGACCGTCATGCCACAGTCCTTTTTAAAGGCTGTATCTGCACAGCTCAAGCCTTGCTAAATCGGTCCTGCCACAGCAAATATCATTGCAGCTAGCTAATTAGGTTGCATTGGCTGTGTCATTATTAAATACATTTTAAGCTCTGGTGTAGACAGCTCCCGAGGTCTGGTAAGTGATCGTGCTGATCACCAAGTTGATGCAACAGCTCTGAGCAGACTGAATCAGCGCAGTGCTGAAAGAAAACGTTAAAACTGGAACGCTGACTGTTGCTGAGCACACAGCTACGCTAAAATTGGTACAGTTAAGCTGGTCTTAATGGCAAAGGAATATTTGCTTGCATAGCCAACACCTGAAGCGATACTTTTCCAAATTGATTCAGTTACTGCCCTTCTGCATTATTTGATGCCTCCACTCAGAAAAGCCCACCTCAGTGCACAGGTATCATATTTACGGGGGAAGAGGGGTAAGGTGCTTAGCTAGATATACAGTGACACAGGCACGTAGCAGTTGAAGAGATATTTTAAGAATTTAGTTCTGAGCTCAAATCTGCCATCTTATGTCTGAAATGTTTACAAGAAGCACAGCATGACAAAAACCTTTCCAGGGAAAATACAGAGAAATAAAAATATCCTGCAGACTGCTAGACAGTTAACCAGGTCTTCTAACACACTCTGAAACATAAAGATGGCACATTTCAAATCTTTTTTTCAGTATGTCCAGAAGTCTGATGATTCCAACTATTCAAACCTGCAATCAAGCAGGATGTTTTATTATCATCTCATATTTTATATTTTCATAATTATAACCATACATATTATAGAATTTTATAATTAATATAGATTGAAATTTGTTTTGCTAATTTATATTTTTGTGGTTTTATTATTTTGTTATCCAATGTAATATGAACGTGTACAAGAAAATATTTCTAAATACGTAGGGGAATTAGATTTGACTGCTTATCTGGCCTTGGAACTTAAATGTTCACAAATTAGCTGAGGTTGCTTAGGAGCTCAACTTCTAAAATTTATCAGATCTCAATATTTACTCATTACCGACAAAATAAATAAAGGAAGCATTTAAAATGATGCTGCTCAGTTCAAGTCAAAAGTGTTAAAAATTACATTTGGGAGGCCAGTCATTTTAGCAAAAGTGGGCATTTTTGTGCAGCAGCAAATTCATTTTATTTATTGTCTATAAATATTGTGCGAGCTGGAATGAAATATTCTGAATTAGACCTGCACTAGTCTAAACTATGTTTTCAAATAGTCCTAGTCAAAATTTCTTTTACAGGGAAGCAAATTAGACAGGTACAGAACACCAAATGAGCTGAACTTTGTCCTCAAAGAAAATTGGTTTTTCCTTTTCAATTTCGTTTCAAAGAGATCTGACAACTGTCGCTTTGAACAAACTTTAACAGCACAATATCCTTTGTGCAAGTTTTCCCCTGTCAGCTTTTCCATTCCAGCAGGAACTTAGAACAAAGTGTGGGCTGCCCTTTGAGTTGAGAACTTCATCAGCTGAATGCACACCAGCACAGTGCAGCGAAATTGAGGGCATACTCTCTCCGTGAAGCTGAGCAGTGCACTCTCTCAACAAATATAATTTCTCTATCCGGTACAAGGATAAACTAGCCGTACAGACCTCCTCACATTATCCCCTTTCTCCCATGTTTGCTGAAAATGAAAAGGCATTTGAAAATCCACCTGTTCAAACCTAGCGAGCGTAGCAAACCGTCCTGGTTCCAAAGACAGCTCTTCTTTTTTCTTCATTTTTCGTATATAGAATGCATGGAATAAATCTGCATTTGTGCAGTATCAGCCCTTCTGAAATCCACTGCCTGTAAAGTACTTTTACTTTTCATTCTTTGCTTTAGAAACTCCTTATAGTCACTTAAAATTAAAATGTGAAATAGAATGGAATTTTGGAAAATTTAGAAATCTCTGGGGAGTCATTCCAAAGCTAGGGCCAGATTAATCACATTCACGTCAGTGAAACTATATAAACATATATAACAGGCTAAGAGCAATACTGTTGTATATTCCTGGACAGCAGCAGTCTTTTTCTCAGGAATGCGTACTTATGAATGTCTTTGAGACCTTGTTGTGTTTTAGTATTTTACAAGGCTCACTGGATCACTAATTTTAAAGAATCAGCTAAACTAACTTTAATCTGTTCTCCTTTGTCATTTGCTATGCATTTCTAAAACTGTGACATTTGTTATTTATTGCCTTCTAGTTCTAGCTGATTTTTCACTTTTTTCTTTTCTCTTAATATTTAAATTTTGGTGTCAAACATGTATATAGAGACAGCTTGAATGCAGAACGGGAAAAGTTACTGAAGACGTCTAAGCCCAATTTAATTACAGATTTTTGATTATCATATATGTTAAGTATCTGAGATATCAGCTCAAATATTGCATAAACTAACCAGGACATGAAATATAGATTTTGCTAAAAATTCCGAGAACTCTCTGATTAACCAATTTAGACATTCTATCTGATTAAGAATCTAACTATCTTAGGATTATGGAAATTCATGTTTATTGATAAGATAAAATATTTATAACACAGAAAGCCAAATTAGCAAAAAAGAAGAGCCTAGTCAGAGTCTAATTAGGACAAAAATGAATACTGGTTAAAAAAAAAAATGAAGATCTAATCATTGCAACTGAATGAATTTTTGACATTGCAGAGAGTATAATAATTGCATGCCCAGGTGTTCTTAGTCTCATTAAAAGTCTCAAGCTGAAATATGGGACTCAGTGCTCTGTGATGACAAATTCCTTAGAAGCTCTTTATAGGCTGTGTGTGTAGGTTAGCCATGTGCACCTATAGCTTTGTGTGTGTTCAAACAGTAATAAGAATGGAAATTATTGTCACTGGGAAAAAAGGTGTATCTCAGAACCTATATTTTGGATTTTTTACTTGGAGCTGTTCCATTTCAGGTTCTAGCTGTGATGACGTAAACAACAGTCTTTTTAGGTTTTGGTTTAGGCAATTCGGGACTAACATTTCTGGTGGTCTTGGTTGCAGTAAATGATACACCTTCACACGCCGGCAGTAAACCTGCAAGTGGTAAAAATTACCAAAAATTACCAAAAGTGGTAATCAGTGTGCTTGTACTTGTCAATCACAAGGGTTCCAACAGCGTAAGCGGAACCTCCCCAGTACCGGTACTTGAAATAAGTGAACACCACTATTCTGTGTACTCTAATCTATGATCATTTAAGATCTCTAATTTCTGTTTGCATTTATAGATGCACTTTTGCATGTTTCAGAATGAACAGCAGATACAGAAAAACAAGTGAAAAAAGGATGAACACACACAAATGTAAATGTACATACATATTTTCTTCTGATTTGGAGAGTTTCTTAGCCTTGGTGCTGCACACCTTTTTATATTGTATTCACTTCTCAGGGATCCTCTGCTCCCTCTTACCTTCAGCCCTACAGCCATTTCACATTTTTTGCATCAAACTGTAAAAGGACTTTCTTTTCTCTCTGAGACTTGTTATCCAACCCAAATAACCCCACTTTGAAGAATTTCTCCTATCTCATCTACTTCATTTTAATGGTCTGATACTCTGAATACATGGAGAAGGGAAACACAGAATCCATCTCTCTAGTTTCAAGGCTTCTGTAAAAAGACTTGTCCTTTGTCCATGGCGCATCTAGAATGCTTTGTGAAGTATATATAGTCTTGTAAGTCTCATGTAGTCTTCATAAGGCTTTTTTGCAGAACTGAGCTTCTGAGAATCCACCCTGCAGGTCTTCCTTCACTTCTTGATGTCACCTCATGAATTCTTCATTATTCTTTTTGTAGGGGGCAGAATCCTCCTGCGCTGCAGGAACATAGATGCATGGAACTTAGAAATGGCAATTCTGTACACAGACTCTACAGGATCTGTGCTGAAGGTCTGTATGGGCCAGCATGAAAATTTTTGAAACACCTTAACCTTTCTGTATGCATTTAGATCCTTAAAAATGTTATCAAACATTATAATCCTGAGAATGTAAATGTGTTTATACCCTGTAATCTGTTATTACTTTAAATTCCAAACCTAAGAACACCTAATAAGGACTACAGAGCAACTACTGCTCTGTATAAGTGAGAGACTGAAATGACTGGAGAGAGCAAAATAAGAGTGTAGGCCACTCCACACTGTTATAAAAGCTTAAAAAGTGGTTCTGCTCTTTGCATGTGATTTATGGATAGGTTCTAGAGAGAAAGGAAAGTTGTGTCAGGGAGCAGTGCTGGGGGGATGGGGCCAGTTTCCTTATTTTTGTTCATGTCTCTGTTTCATTTTTGTACTACACTTCTGCAGTGGTCATTTATTAGCATTTATATAGCTTGCTGTTTCAAGACAATTTTGGGGGTCAGAGTCATTGCATTTAACAAGAGCAGGGGTATTTCGTGCTTTGAATTCTTCCATTAAATAAACCTAGAGTTTTATTTGAAATGTGAGACAAAGTAGAATGCTCAATCTGAGATGCCATCTGAAATTAGCAGAAGCGTTTGCTTTATTTTTGTGATATGCTTAAAGAATGCACTAGGTAACAATAAGAAAAGCAATAAGTGAGATAATTCCCTAAAATTATGCCACTAACAAAATGCTAAAAAGGCCATAAGATCTAAAATAATATAAAACTATACTATGTATTCATATTCATTCCTAGCTGTAATTTAATGATTGGCTTTTGTAAGAGACAAGTAATAATCAAGAGTCAGCATGAGTTCCTTTACAATCAAAGTAAACAAGCTTATTGATAGCATAGACAAATCAGGAAATACTGATTCTTGTGGCAAAAGAAAACTCACAATTAGAATGACCAGCTACTTTTTAGAATATGTCTTCTAAGTCCAATTTGTACAACAAGATAGAATGATTTGGCCCTTCAGCAGGGAGTATATTATCAGTGCTAATCCAATCATGTACCAGTTTAGACGGCTGATGAATTCTACATATATTTACACTTCCTTATAATTAGTGGCATAAAAGAATATCACTGACCGTACTATGGTCAAACAAAGGTGTTTTATTTCACTGCTTATCATAACATCCTCCACAGCTTGAGGCAAGTACTAACATGTTGAAGAAATCGGACAGGAGAGAGCTATTTCAACAGGACATATCTTTCTTCTTGTTATTATTTGTATTCTGTAGGCATAACACAAATCTTTTATAGAGATAAAAATTCCTAGTGTTAAAAGAGCAGTAATTTCTGACATTGAATCATGTCCAGACATCATCAAATTTTATGGTAATGGACAAAAAAGTGAGCAAGATCATGTAGTTTGGCTTTTCGCTTCTTCAAAACTGGGCTACTTCAACCGCTGCCATTTGTTCTCTATAGACGGCAGCGGCAGGCTTTTTCCTACTGTACAAAATGCGTGGAAGAATCTTGAATTCCTCCAGATCCTTCCACCTAAATATTCTTGCAAATTTCTGGAACCATGAATGGATCCCAAAAAAAATAAAGTCGATTTAACTATTTTCTCCAGCTGAAAGAGGAGAACATTTTACCGTTTTGCTTGTGGTTCCAAAAACCATCTTTACATTCTACAATTTCTCAAAAGAGTGGAGAGCTTTTCTTTGAAAAATCACTTGATAGTCCATGAATAATTTTTCTTTTACAGAAAACCTGAGAAAGAATGTATTTAGAGCTAGAAATTGTAGTTCAGTACATTACTAAATTAAAATAATGCATGACAGTATTATTAGTATAATTTTTAGAACAATAGGTTCATACTCAAAATCTAAATTTGACCATGATCCTAGAGTGCCATAAATCGATCAGATTATTTCAAGAAACAACTCCACTAAAAACAAATTTCTTCATAATGTCCTCTACAGATATACAAGTCAGATCGCCATAAACAGCACTTAAGACATTCAGTTTACTCATCCTGCTACAAATGATAGAAGCATAAAATATACATAAATAAAACCTCCAAATAATATCCCATGATGTATTGCAGTGAATTGTCTACTGGCTGGAAAAATAACTACTTGTTTCGATATCAAAAGCCCTTTGTTGTTAAGAGCTGAAAGAAATTATCTATAGTAACATTGTTCGGATTGTGTTCCGGGAGCAATATTATTTTGGTTCTACCTCAGCTCTTGACACTGAATATGAAACAGCAATGTTGTGGAGCACTGAGATAACCACAAAGGTCCTAAATGACCTCAGATTTGTAACACTTGCTTAGCAAATACATTTCAAAGCATGACACGAACACTTACTAAACAACAAAACAAGAGAGAAGGAATTATCCTGACGGAACAGTAGAAAAAGATTTGGAAAAACTTCAGTCATGTAAAATCTATTCACCATTTACCAAGGTCAGAACTGTCTCCACAGAATCTCAGAGCCATATGTCTGAGCAGGATAAAAAGAATACTTATCAAAATATATTTCTTCTGGACAGTCACATACAACAATATATGAGATAAAAGAAAGATACTAAGTTAAAACCATAACCAGTCACTACATGCTGTTGCTATTACTCAACATATCTACTTTATTAGTTAATTTAAAACCCACTGTGTGAAACTGTCATGGAAATGATGTGCTATGTATGCTACATTTAAGAAAAAATTTGGCTCTGGATACTGCTTTTTAAGGTCAGATCTTTTCAAAACGCTGAATGCTCGAGTCTTTGAAGGGATTAAATATCGAATTAAATCACTTTCAGTCGGAGTTCTGTGCAGAAATATTTTGGATGATCTGTGCACCAGTCTCATTAAGAATAATGGATTTTTTTAGCACCCACATCTCTAAGACTGTAAGATTATCAGGCACTTAAGAATACTTGTAAACTGCCACAGAGATTTTCAAAAGACAGATGTTTTGTTTAGGAATTTGTGCAAGTCAGAATTTGTGGTATCTGAATGTCTTCAAAAGCAGCCTCTGTGAATTCATGACTTAAGATTCTGAAAATTTTATCTTAAACACGCTGCATGCTGTGTACTTGAAGCACTGGTCTGTAAAATTCAGTAGAGTGCATTTAGCTGAGAGATTTTGACAGTATTATACAGTAGGTATAGCACCTAATAGCTTTGCTGAATTATGGTTTCATTTTTCCAATATATGCATTTTCCAGGAGTTTTGCTGTGTGGATAGCTTTGAATAAAAAGCTTAGAAAGCTCCCAAAATGTAAAACTCTTGTTGAATTTCAAAGCAGGAGAGTATTAAGTGATGTATTAAGCAGTTTAACTGTATTTTTTCAAATTATGCATAAAATTCTCATTTGCCTTCATATCAAATCTGGTAACTTTCAATTCAAGTCATTTCTTTCTCAGCTAGAATGGTCGAGCAGCTAAAAATAAGGCTTATAATGCAGTGTAGTTACAGCTTTCATAAGGAGCCAAACCAAAGCTGAGGTTTACTCATCATAACACAGGGATAAATTGGTTTGAGGAGTGAAATTTATCACTGAGACATATCTATATACGGCTACTATGTACCTTAAAAGCATGAGCCATTCATTCAAAGACAGGGTAGCAAGTACTTCAACAGGCTCTCTCTCCTTTAAGGACACACATTATGTACCCTATAAGATGTCTTCATGGTTTATTGAGCCAGTATATACTTCAGACATTTAAAAAAATATATTTTATGTATTTATCCACTAAAGCAAAACAGCCCCTGAGAAGCCATTCCAGGCTGCCTTCATTCATACACCATTTTAAATGGCCTCTTATTTATCCAGGAGACTGGAATGGCTCTTTCCAAGCTGTTTGATTCAATCAAAACATTATTTAAGGGTACAAACCCTCCTTAATAAGAAACTAACTCTCTGTCAAAATTCAAAGGGGAACTTGCTGCAATTGCAGCCTATTTTAAACTTTGGTTTTTTATGTAGCAATACTGTATGCAGCTAGTTCCAATTTAATTCTTGTTCTAGAGGCTACATTTTTCACAACCAGAGCCTATGGAACTAAAAACCACATGCTGTACTTGTCTTTAATGCCTTTCATTTGACCTAAAGTAAATCAAGAAAAGTTTAATCAGAAATAAGCATGTTTTCTGTTCATGATGGATCTATTCCAGCTGCCCCTCTTTCTATAGATGAGAGCAAGATTATTATATGCAAGCTGGTTTTGTAGTAGGAATGTTGCAGAGCAATATCTTGAATTAGTTCCACTCTGTACTTAAAATCTCTTTTGTACCTTTTATGTAGCTGTATTCCAGCATTTCCTTTCACATATATCATATTTATTTGAAAACGGCCGAGTGAGACTACGACTAAATCTACGTAGATGCACATTTGGAAGACATAAGCCTACTCCTCTGACTCCCTATTCCTCTGCTGCAATCAAGTCTTTGCATTTGTTGAAACCCATACTGAATGTGCGTTGCTAGTGCTGCTTCTCGAGGATGAGCTGTCCAGGTACACTCTCTTATCTTTACCCTTCTCTGGCAATGAAAAGAATTGTCAAAACTGGATATGATTGGAAATCCTAGTCCTTTTTTTAAAGTATAACATATTCCCACTCCAATATATTAACCATGCCTTCTGTGACTCCCAGTGCATCATTTCTGGTTTATTTGTATTCCCCTGAATGTCTTGCTGCTTAAATAAATATACCTTTACATATGCACATAAGCATAGCTTTTAATTTAATAAATCTTACCACAATATTTTGAAACAAACAGTATGTCTTCCTTAAAATAGATTTTTAAACAAAACACTAAAACAAGCAAAACTAGAAACAGTGAGATACTCTTAATGATACACTCATGAATAGCAGTATTCTGTAATACAGGAAGAAACAGAGTATCCAATAATCTTGTGTTTATGATGAAATGCCATTTAAAGGTGAACAGAGTGATCATCTAAATAAATGTCACTGTGAGGTTTTTACTCTCCTAAGGCACAGCAGAATGAAAGGGTCTAACCTTTGGTTATATAAATGTCCAAGGCAAAGCACCCACCAACTGAAAAAAAACAATCTCTAAGATCAAAATGAAGGAGACAGGCTCTGTGCTACTTTTTTTTTTTTTCCAGTATAGATGCTCAATTTTCTATTCTTCACATTCTTCTTTTGTTCCAGACAATTCCAGATCCTACTCTGAGAGGTTTTTCTTTTTTTTTTCCCTACATCATGTGCGAAAACTAAAGCTTTGAGCACTCTGTTGCCATGGAAACAAAAAGGACAGAAACAGTTTATGTATTTCAAAAGCTGTCAGCCTATATGCTGTGGATTTTGATAACTAAACCTAAACATGAACCATCCTTTTTTAAGACCACTGTGACATTTATTACTGTGCATGAGCGTTTGTTGCTAGGGAAAACAAGGCATCTATTTGTTTAGCTTTTCTCCCAGCAGTTTTATAAATAGTTGGGATTTTAGAGCTAATTTTTATTCTTAATCAGTGTTTATCAAATGAGAATGGAAATAAACATATATCGAGTTGGCAAACACTGCAGCTTTCTTGATAGTGAAAATAAAGCAAATGGCAGCACAATTATTCAAAAACAGATGCACTGATGAAGGAATGTTTATATATTTTAATATTTTATATCTATTAATATGTGCTCAGCCACCTAAGAAAATTGCATAAGGAATCATAAAATGCTGTCTTTTCTGCAAAACACAATTAAAAAACCAAACTGTATGTTTTCCTAAGTCTTGCAACAGGAGGAGGAGCTGATACCACACAGAATCTGGATATTTTCTAAACTGGAGGAGACTTCATCGAATGAGCAGTTTTGATGCATACTAGCAATGTCCATTCTCTTGACTGTTGTCTGTTAGGACATTCTGATGCTCCCCAAATTAACGTTCCTAGAACAAGGTCATTTTAATATCAGATTCAGTTAAGTGAACCGAGAAAGTTATACAAGAACACTCACTTTCCTGCATAGAGCAAGGCATGATCATGATGGCCTGTACCCTATATAAAATTCTGCTTCTCAGAATTTATCATAGAACAGTTGCTTGAAAATTGCATAAACGTTTGTCACTCAAAATGATTTTTTGGGGAAATGGGGAAAGAGGGGAATAAAACTGGCAAAGTATTTTTAAACTTGAGTGCTTTGCATATAACCCTTAGCTTTATCTTCTCAACCTATACTTTCTAATAACATAAGCAAGCCTGTGATTTTAAAAGTAAAAATTTAAGATATGTAATCAAAATCGTTGTGCTCCCACACATGATTCATTTGGTTCAGGATCAAATCCTATGGACCCAGGGCTGACACATTCCCTCACATTGCTTCAGACCTACGCAAGAATAAATATGTTCCTGAATCCATACAAATGACAGAATTGCTTATGATATAATTTCATCTGCTTTGGTGGTTTAGAAGGAATACTGTGCTATAAAGTTGATTAAAACAAAGCAGTTTTTACTTTTTGATTTTGAAGATAGTAAGGTTTAATATAATATCTATTTGTGCATCCAAGTAATTGATTACTCAAATGTTAAGTCTTTGCAGACCTGGGAACTTATGTGCGGGATATAGTTAAAAATAAAGCTTGCAGGATTTTCATTTATGTGCTCCTGTAATATAAAAAGAGCTGTATCTTTTCCTTTGTACTCTTTGCTTGATAGTCTAAATCACCTGTGAAGAAAGTTCATTTTGAGTTGAATAGTACACATTTAAGACACAACTGAGTGCTTGTAAAAAAATCTCACCCTGAATATCTTGTTTATGCAGGTGGTAGAACACCAGTCTAGTAATCTGGTTTATCATAATAAGCACCATGGGAGTGACTGTATCTTTTTCTGAAATGCTATTAGCACATGATAGAGATAATTTCTAATTGAGGAAAATTATTGGAACCCCATCACACACTAGTTCACTTGGTTGCTTTGTAATTAAACCACAATACTAGCAGTCAGGAAACCTGGGCTGAAATCCTGATTCTATTGGAGCAAATTATATGAATTAAACTTTGATTGACTTAAACGGGACCAGAATTTTATCCACAAACTCAGCCACTGGCTCTGTCATATATTTTCTGTATAATCTTAGGCAAATGATAAATCACTATCTGTAAAATGGCAGTAATAATTCCTCTTTTTTCCCTTCCCTCTGCTCCTCATCAATGGAACATCTTCAAGGTCAAATTTATTAATTGCCTTTTAGCCATTTTGCATTCATACATAATCACATATATAGACTATGAAGAGTTATCTCAGAAGAAGGTGGTTTGAGTGTATTCACTGTATTGTTATTGAAAATAATACACAAACCTCCGTAGAAATACTACACAGACTTCAGTATACTTTAAAATGTATGTCACAAAAAGTAAAATATAACTAAATGGTGCTTAGACATTGGGCTGCCCATTAGAAAAGGAAGAAAAATTCTTAGAACGGAGCCCATATACAAATAAAAGAGATTACACAAGGTGCATAGAAGTAAAATCTATTTCTATGTATTAATAGCTCCCCCAGTAACTCTGAATTTATCCTCTGGGTGCCTTCAGACCTCAGTCAAGATGGAAGCTCTATGAGAAATGCAGTATCCTGAAGAGAACAAGGCATGAGGCAGCTGAGTTATTTAATTATATTTTAAGGACTAATAGAGCTAATGAATTTAACAAAACCAAGTGAACAAAGAAATAAAAGGAGAGCTGTCTCTCAAAATCACATTTATCAGGAAGAGTATCCTTATCATTCTGGTCCAGTCCTACTGATAATGAGGAGGGAGTGAAAACAAAAACTAATCAGGACACCGTGGTGTGTTACTCACAAGCTCATAACTGGCAGTAAAACTGAAAGAACTGTGTCTGCTGTGGTGAATAATTTCCACGCTGAGGCCCAGAACAGGCAAGTCTCGTCATTTATAACATCTGCCTCACAAAATCTGAGCCAAAATAAGCTAGTTAGAAAGTTACATGTCTTCTTTTTATTCCAAGAAACTTGGCTCAAAAAAGCCTACAGGGATTCTAAATTTTGAGAGATTTTTCTAAAACAGCTAAGATATATGAACTAGGCCACAAAATAACATTTGTGCATCTGTACGTATTTTATAAAAATCTAATCATGAGGTAGTATAGATTGGTGCCTGTATGTACATACACACATACGTAAATGAACACATTTATACTTTAAAGTGCCCATTGGAAACTATGTCTGTCAATTAATGGCAGTTGATTACTTTTATTAACCACTTTAGGAATAGCATGTAGAAATCTATTAAAAAAATTAAAAAGTAATTGTTTGAAAGTCGAATTACCAGGCAAGATACGCATAAAACAAGAGTTCCTCACTTCTCTGAGATAACGATTATGCTGTTTTAACCAAATAATTTCCTTCTTTCCTTCCTTCTTTCCTTTTTTGTGGTTGAGTGTTTCTGATAAGTGTATATTAACCTCTCAGAAAGTTTTGTTGTCTCCTCACACAACCCTTCTGCATGATTACAGACGAGATTCTGGAATAAAACACTGACAATTATAATACCTCAAGTATAAGGCATTAAAGTCACAAAAGAAAGCAAAGTGGCTATGGAACATCTGGCAGTATTTTATGTCCTTTTCATGCAAATGAATCTCCAGCAATAGAAAACCCCACTCAGAAAGAAGAAACTAAAGAAGACTACAATAGACTAACAAAATCTTGGATGGCTTTGTTAAAGTAGACATTCAAAATGTGAAGGCTGAAACCCCAGGTGGTCACTTTAAAACTGAGGAAGATTTGGCCTCCAAGTATGCCAATTCATTTAGCAATTTCCTGAGATCTATTCAGATTTTTAATATGACTGGAAAACTGCACAATTGATTTTGGTACCTGAAAAAAAAAATAAATAAATTGATTGTGACTATTGCAGAACAATCTGTCTTTTAAAAATTAATGACAAGATATTTACAAAGGTGTTTGTAAATATGCTGGACTCCATACTGCCAAAATTCCAAGAGAGATCTTGTTGAGGATGCCAGTTAAAGGAGAGCACTCTGATTAAAAACAGTTGAATAGTAAATCTGCCAAAAGTTGCTATCGTTGGTGCAAAGGAGAACTTCAACGATGTTACGTGGAATTACGCATGCGAAACGCAGGAAAACTAAGTGGATACCTAGCATTAAGAAGCAGAGTAATATTTTCTCTATCTGCAAAGGGAAACTGTTACACTTTCAGATCTGTTGATTGATCCAGACTTTAAGAAAAAGGCAAATTGCTAACTCACCTTTAAGAAGGAAGATACTTCAGGGATATGGTACCTATTATATCTCTTCATCAGCATTGATTACTGCAGCTCGTAGTATCAGTCATCTGATCTTAGTATTAGTCATCTGATACTTTTTGCTTCTTACAGGAAAGCAAGACTGTATAAATCCAATGCAGACTCATACCTATTGCAATTTATCTAGTTCATTATATAAGTAAAACTGAAAGATTGAAAACACTGTTTGGAATTCTCTGTCTTATATTATCAGCAGTCTGAAAGAAGTGTGTTTGAATATAGCAAGATGTCTTTATGTCTTTTCTTTTTTTTCAAAACCCACATATAGTTAAACATACTTGCAAAGACTTTGAAAAAATTAGTCACGTCTCCAAAACAGGAAGGGACAGTTGGCCCAACCTGCCGGAATGCAAGAAGTTATTCTAAGAATCTTTTCCTTTCTTTATTCTGCCTCAATGCTGCTCACTTACACACGGAGGAGTCCAGCGTAATACTAACACCAGCACATGGTGCAGGTAACATTAATGATACTTATGTCACAGGGGTGAGTAGTCCTTTTTGCCAACATTCACAGTCCAGAGGGACAAATAATCTGGTCTGGCCTTTTTTTCTGGTGTTGTCTCAAACTGCTTAAAGAATGGGAAAATTGCTGCAGCAGCAGCAACTGCTCGGTCCCCATCATGGTCACATTGTGAGAAGAGTGAGAGACCATGGATGGTCAGAGACAGAATACAGGGCTGGACTCAAGTCCCACTCTGCAGGAAGCATAAGACATCTTGCACTTGTATAGATCAACAAAATGTGTTTCTCTTCTTTATGAGTAATTTATATAATTTATATAAAAATTTTTATTTTTAGTTCTGGCCATAATTTGTGTTTTTGCTTAAGTGTTACTTCTCCCTCCATGGTGATTGCACAAACAAATTATTTAGAAATAGCAATCATAATGCTAGTGAGGCAAAAGAGCCAAATTATTTTAGTCTCCTTCAGTATGAAATGGCTACATGATACTTTCCTTGATAATTCTTTTGTCAACTGTTCCAAATTCTCTTCCTAAATATGAAGGACCGTGATTCTGCATGATAATACAGACGAAGTTTCCCTTCATTGAATATTATCTAATGCTAGAATTAATACTAGCAATTAACAAATAAGCTACATGTCATTCAAAAGTTTATTTTTCACGTATTTGAAATAAATCCATTTGAATTTGTCCTACTGCCTCAAAGTCATGATTTATTAATGCTCTCTAAACAGGAATTTATAAGAGATAAGTAAACATACATTTTTGGTGCAGATTTGCTTGAAGTTCATTAATTTACAGGAATAAGCGCAATTACTTTTACTAATTAATTTCTCAAATTTAACTTATTTATCCTGACTATACCCATTCCTTGGACGAGTAACTACACTAGCACTTTAATAAATGTAAATGAAGTGTGAACAAATGTTTTCCTTTTAATCATCTAGTTGCATGAAGGAATATGCAATTACTATGACTGCATTGTAAGTGTTTGGCAAAGTTATTGTTTTACAAATCTGCAATGCTTTTAGAGTAATTTGTTTTCTAGTGTTACTTCAAGTCAGTAAAATCTCAGCTAGAGACAGCATCTTTTCAGTGTGATGATGTAAATGAAAACCAAATAAACCAAGAATTCTGTGCTGGTTGGCCAGCTAGGCTGAAAAGCCTTATCAAAGAATTCCTAAGGGAGTTCTCAGTAAGGGCAAAACACATTCTACCCTGTTTCTCCTCTTCTATTTACCTGCTGTTTACACCATTTTAAATATAATCCTGGCTTGCTTTTTTTTTTTCTTTTCTGTGCAGCCTACATTACAACTAAAACCAAATAATAAAATGTAGCTCTTAGATCACTGCATGAAAACTTACATTAGCTTATAGCACCAACTATTTCACGCAAGTCATATCATCAGCCTCAGCTGTAGGAACCCAAGATATTTCTGCTGTTCTAAAATCACCAAATGCAATACACTGGATTTTGCAATGCAAGACAGTTGGGCTTTAAAAGTATATGATTACTCTATTTACCAAGGCAAAGGGAAACTTGCCTAAACTTAAACTTCAGGCACATTTGTCTAATACTGTCATCAAGAGCAATCTTTTTAGGATATCCTTTTCTCTGGAATCCCCTGAGTACTAATAAGTGCTTCCTATTTAATCTGGAAAAATTGCCCAGGTCTGAGCAATGGTGCATTGACAGCTGGAATCAGAAAGAAGGGTGCAAAGTGCTTAAATTTACATCCAGGTATCAGCAGTTTCTAACTGCTTAAGAGACAATGTAATTTCATACGTTTTCACCAGAAAGCGAATTTAGCCAGATACACTTTTGCTGAATGCATGCATCCAAAAATCCTGTGCTGAACTCTTCAGCAAATTCTTCATATCAAAGTATGGTTGAGCTTCACCAGCTCATCCATATGCACAGGTCTGTTCAGATGCCCAGTACTCTTAACAGTCTCAGATCATGGGCAGCACTGACTTCAGAAACCATCTTCTTTTGAGTATGAATACTTTGGTTAAGTTTGGTTCTTTTTTTTTTTTTTTTTTTTTCTATTGCAGACTTTTAAGAGCTTCCACCTCTCTTGTTCCTTTACAAAGTTTCTTGTTGTGGAGTGAAGGGGTTTGCTTACATTTTAGGACAATTATTATAGGAACATCATGAATATAAACTCAGCTATTTCCACAAAACTTGTACACCTTGTGCAATGCAGCTCCAGGACATGATTTGAATGACAACTTTGGACAAAAGATCTACTTTTCACATGTTTAAGAACACTCTTTCACACTCTTCATAAGAAAAAATAAAACTATTTTGGATCTTGAAGGCCTACTGGAAACTCACAAAAAATATTTTTAAAACAGTAATATTTAATTGCATTAGTGGAAACCACTGCAGATTTGTGGAATCTGTTTTTAACACATCAAAATGCAGTTTGACCACTATTTTTGCTGTAAACGCCTACACAGCTGCAGACGTCTGTGCCTCTGTGGGAATTAATAGGATTCTAATGCAACTAAACAGGATTAGAAAAGAGTATTTGAGGGAAAAAACTAATAGTCTCATATTCATGATTTTTGTCTTGTTTTTAGTTCCAAGCAAAATGAGGATTGCAGATATTCACTAAATTAATTCTCTTTATATTAGGGTTTAATTAATCCAGAATGACAGTTCAGTCGGCTTTCTTAATGTTCCATTGTAAATCATCTGCAAAGCTTCAGTTAACTTGAATTTAGAAGCATTTAGGCACCGCAAAAATGAAAACATTAATCCAGAATTATCACTATAGAATAAATGTAATTCCATTACATTTCACACTAAAAAATTCTATCTGTAAGCCTTAAAAAATTGAAGGGTAGTTTTTAAATCAATTCTTCTAAGTGTGAAGTGATGGCAACAATTTACCTTCATGGAAAAAAGAGACTAGAAATTATTTAGAATCCATGGCAAGGGGCAAATAGAAGTTTAGAAAATATTTTTGAGCCTTGCCATGGTGGAGCTGGGGTAAGGAAGCAACTCCATTCTCTGCTACAAAAATTATCTGCAAGCAACAGATTCCCAGTGATATGTGTGAGATCCTAAATTAAAGTAGAATTCCATTAATTAAAAGCACTTGGAGACCAAACTGGACAACACACTGAATTCATGACAGCACTCCAGTTCATAAATGAAGAGTTTTGTTTAACTATTGTCCAAAATCATAGTGAAAAGATTTTGAGTTATTTCTAGACATTAGATAAATAAAGAAAATAAATAAAGAAAAAGACCACTGAGGAGCTTTGAATATACACAGAATGTTCCTGTCTGAACACTGAAAACCAAAGCAGATGCATAATTCCAAATATTGCTGTTTTGCAGGACCAGTCTTTTCAATTAATGATATTACCATGGTGCAAGGAGCAGAAAGCAATCCAGAATACCAGTACTGAGATCTTCTGTGTCTGTGTGTAAATGTAGAAAAGGATAAATAAATAATAATGCAGAAACCAAAGAATAAGAATAAATAATAGTGTAGAAACCACACGTTACATGAATAATCATTTTGTCCATTAATGATTAAGGTAAACATAGAAAAAATTATCCAGCAAAGTGTGAAGTGTGAAGTTAAAGCAGACTGTTTTGTCCTTGAGTATTTTTCTGCAGGCAAAGTATTTCAGGGTTGTTTTTGTGTGCAGAATGCATGACCTGCAGAGAGTGAAAGGGCAGTTTTCTATCAAACATCTCTTCCATTGAACCTAAAAAGTAATAGGAAACAGTCACCAGTTTGTATTAGGAAGCGAGAACAAAATTTCATTACAAACAGCCCACTCAAGTCGCTGCAGAGATTAATGGGGTGTTTTTCTTCAGCTTGCTGTGTCTTGTATGATATATATCTCTGCATGCTTATTAAAGAGGGATGAGGGACTACATGCACGCAGAGCGCATTGCGCTGCTTAAACTTGCTCATCACTGCTTTGCTGAACAGAGTTATGACATTATGGTATGTTAGGAGCAAAGCTTAAATCCATGGTCATTTAAGTCACTATCAGGCTTTTAAAATGTGATTCAGCAAAAGTGGTTAAACAACTTGCCAAAAATGTAAGATAGAACATCCTGCTCTTTTTTTTTTTGGGGGGGTATGCTCATGAGACTCCTGGAAAAGGAAGATGCTTTCCATCATGAAGCATAAAATAGACACCTTTAAGTGAGTGAAAAATAAGTCATTTTTCAATATAATATGCTCAAAATGATCCCTAGTGAGACAAGGTATTATTTATTCGAATGAGATTTTTAGAGTTATGATATTTCTCTTTTAAAACTGTGTTAAGATATTCTTTATCACCAGCATTCTTCATTTACTAGTTCTGCTGGTCTAGTTTTTATCAGAATTTATTTTCTCTTCATTGAGGGGAATTAAGGCTATTTCCTTCTTATTAAGCTTTTCCAGTAAGTTTTATGCAGACTCTCCAAGGTCAGATTCCCATTTCTCTCTGGTTTCCCACTTACCTTCAATGCAGACATCCACAAAATGGAGATAAGAGCAAGCTGGAGCTTGGGCTTAAGGTTGCCAGGTTCCTTGATCTGCTTTTTCCCAAAACGTGTATACTACTGCCTAATAGCCAAACCGTAGCTCGGGCTCAAAGCATTTATGTTGAATTTAGGAATGGCAGAGCCAAGAATACAGGCTGCTAGACCAGCTTGTTCATTTTCAGCACTGTCTGTCTCTTAGTTGTCCAGACCAAATGCAAGAAAGTTAGGGTGTGTGTAAGTGTCTCAGACATACTCACCCATATGTGTTGTCGCATAGATCAATTAAATCCTGTGACCGACTCTGTTTGCAGGCACCCACTGCATCGTGAATATAATGAAGTATAAGGAAGTCACAGAGAAAAAGAAAAGCTAGTTCTTTAATTTTTGTCTCTAATAACTTCCTCACTTTCATTTGCTTCAAAAGCAGATAACTACCATTTCATGCAAGTTTTTCAAAGAAATTTAAATTAATGCAAAAGGAATTTTTAAAAGAATAATGATTATTCAGAACTGAAAATAAAGAATAAAATAAAATAAAGAATAAAGTCTCAACATTAAAAATATATTTTCCCAGGTTATAAGTACTTCTTAAATCTTCAGGAAAAGATTTGAAAGTTTAATACCGCGCAGGTGTTTGCTTCCTGATAGTGGCCCACACTTACTTCTCAATGCCACCATGTGGAGAAAAACCGTAATGACATTCATTCCACAAAAGTAGCAATCCTAATTTACTCTTACTGATCATTTTACACTAATCTATTAGCATCTTACAGGTAGAACCTCAGAGCGTGCATAAATAGCTCTTGTCTTGAAAGTTCCTTTAAATAGCAAATAAAATTTATTTCAGTACTTTGTAAGTGGGTACATCCGGGTAGCGAGAGCATGAGGCAATGGCCAATGGGACAGGGCAAACTGGAAGCAAGGACACAATGAGAATATTGGACTTGCGAGCCATGATGTATGTCTGACCACGTGGTTGCGTTCCCGTCCAAAGAGCTGTGCGCTGCACTGAAACGCACAAACACCCTCCGTGGCTTCCAAAAACGCTGAGCAGCACTCTGATTACAAGCAAGAGGTTTGCTTGTTAGCATCCCTCTCGGAAACGTTCCCCAGAAACAGAATGTCACAGATCAAATATTCATCAAAGATATTTGCAGATAATTCAAAACTCCTGCTCTTCGGTGACAGAAGCAATCAGCTCAGTACGCGATCCTTTGACTCTCTAGCCACACTGATTTGGGGGGACTAACTGGACTGCCTGCAGCATCTTCAAGACCTTTGAAACGATCAGTTCATTTGCGTGTTTTGACTCCGTTCGGACGTGACAGCTCAGAAGAGTTGACGCCCTCGGCGGGCACTGCGGGTTAAACTGCCTTTGTTTGCTGCATGACTACGTCTATTTGTGGCGAAATGACACCGTTCTACTTGGCCTGCTTTCCCAACGCGTCCCAGAGGCTTCGATCTTCAGCTGTGTTTTGTCGGGGATATTGTTTCTTTTCGCAGGGGCAAACAGAAGCTAATGTCCAGGGTGCAACGCTTGAAAACTCAAGTCTTAAGTATTTTGCTTTGTTACAGCTCCCGGGCACCGCGGAACACAAACCCAAACCAAACCCTTTCTCTGCATGGCCCGGAACTTACTGGTTTTTGGAAGTGGAAATACTTCGAAGCTGAGTTAGGAGCCACGTATCATTTTGAACGCGAGGTTATAGCTTTAGGATGGACAGCTGCTTGAAAATTCCTGTCTGGGAATCCTGTCATCAGCAAACAGCCTGGATGTACACAGAGCACTAGCTTTTGGCTACTTACGCTTCTGTCCATCTGTTAAGTTCACACTGTGCCAAGTCATAAGTAAAGATCTTTCCCTCAGGCATAGGAGCTAGGCTGCGATTGGGTTAGATAAGCAATAAATATAGCACTGAAAATGTCATCTCTTTTGAAAGATTTTCCTTTGTGTCAGAACTGAAAATTAGTATGCTGCTCTTTTCATACATTCGTTAACTGGATTACACATTGATTATACCATACCTATTGACAAATTCTATTTCAATAGGAATTGATTTGTTTTTTTTTTTTCAAAATATATGCTTTGCCAATGAAAATACTGAGCTTGTCTTACTAAGGCTGCAGTTTATTGTGAGAATTCAGAGAACAGCTGGGTATTTATGAAACCTTTTATGACTCCCATTAAAAATCATGATTAAGTGTATGTTATTGTCCCCAAGAATTTTTGTTTTCAGATTTCTCCTTATATTCCTTTTTCACAATAGATAGATGTTTAATGTTTACATCACCCTGTCAATGATTAGAAAAAATATCACACAATTTAAGATTCTAATATTCAGGAAAAATGATCAGTTAAAAGAAGAAAACTGAGTAGGAGCATTCTTCTTTAATCATTTTAATCAACACCATTGGGAAATGCTCGTGAATAATAAAAGTGGATAACCAAAAAAATATAGTCAAGCTCATGGCAAATTCTGTAACCAAAGAAAAAGTAAAAAATTTGTAAAGAATTTTGTCTTTGATGGACAGTTTAATGTCCTGAATGCTTGCATGAATAAGCAATATGAAAAAATATGAAATTGTATCATGTTTTTTTTTCACTAGAATATGACAATTTCTCCTAACAAGAGCTTGTCCGTATTACTATGATTTATGACTGGCATACAAATAATCATACGCGAAATCAATAGATATTCAATTAATAAGAAAACAGCTCCAAATAACAAGGAAAGTAAGAGGATAATATAACCAACATAAAAATGTATACTTAAATCTTGAATTCAAATTTTACTTAAACCCTACAGACAAATGAGACAGGATAGCTGGGACTGGCTTTACAAGGATTATTTTAGAGTTGCTGTGAGAAAGAGCTCTCATGAGACACCCCTTGTTTCAGTAGCACTTCAGAGCACATACCAAGAAGCCACTACACATCTGGATGGCCTACTCATCACCATCCTGCTTTCATACAGCCTCAAAAGTCCAATTCCGTTGTCGGAGGTCACAATTTTTCATTATACACACTTTCAGTTGCTGAATTTTTGTACTGATGGGTAAGAGAACCATCTAAAACAGGTTAAGTCTCCATCTACATTCTGAATTAAAATAAAATGGCATTTTTGAGGAGCATCATCATAAATTTTCATTTTTCATTGCAGTATCTTTCAGAAATAAACAGACAGTGACACAAAAACTATACTTATCTCAGGACTAAAAAGTTAGCATTCTAGAGAGTCATTTACAAATGTTGATTAGCCCTTCATATATTAGCCACTAATTTTAATTGGGCATTAAATGTAATGCTGATCTGTTAATTAATTCTGGACCAAATCTTAAAAATAATTTCCTTCAAAATTAATTCTATCCATTTTATTTGTTCATGGCCAGCACTGCTGTAGGAAGAATACGTTATTGTTCCTCCTAAAGAAGAAATCAGCTGCCCAGCCAAAGGGAGTTAGGTTGCTTGCCTTTCTCTGGTGTCGTTTTCTGGGTGAAATGGAGCCCTCTGGAGCAAGAGCTGTCTTCTATGGACAAAGGAGCTTGCTTGAAAGAAGAATGTTTTGGAGTTGAGGTTAAGGAAGAGATGGAAGAGAGAAGTGGAGAAAAACAGGTGACAGAGATTTTTCCTGGGCCTGAAGGGAACTCTGCTAAACTGCTGCAATCAAGAAAGTCACTGAAAAGCTACTGGTGTAGGGCTGAAACTAAAAAATGCTCTTTGTGCAAAGATGTAGTGGACAAGCAAGAGATATTTACAAATATTTCTGATTTTATTTTGTCTAACTCCAGATTTGCTCTACTACAAGGCATTTGCTTTCATTGTTTAGTTTCCAACAAATTGGAGCTACATATTCCAAGGCCTTCTGGACTTATTGATTGCAAAGACATCTACCTCAAAAGTGGCCATCTTTCATATATATATCCTTCCTCCCTCGCAAAACCCCCCATCATATTCAGTATATTAATGTTTCCCATAATATACTGTGGAAGGGTGTGCTTCCTCTCCCAGTGCATGTCATACAGAAGCTTTTGAAAATTGTGCGCTTCACAGTTGGATTCTGATTATCGTTAGCTGCAATGTATGTCTAAAAACTGTACAACTGTATGTCTAAAAATACCCCCCCACACACACAGTGTTTCAATCTCTCACCGTTACTTTGAGGAGAAAAGAAGTTCGGTAATGCTGCCTAGATGATACCTCTACCCTTTCCTTTCCTAGTCATTCTAACACAGCCTACTGTTCAGGTTTGTCTTATGTAGCGTTGATTGATGAAAATATTCATCACATTTAGGGAAAAAATCATAAAATGGCATTTATCTTTTGAATGCTATCGTCTGAGGATTGCTGTCTTCTGCACTGGTGAAAGTTGTGTTCCTGTGCCATTGCTTTTTTCTTTCTCTCTCTCTTTTTTTTTTTTTTTTTTTTTTTTTATCATTTACTTTCTATTTTGCACCTCAGGGGCACCTTCAGTCTGCGATGTAAAGCAAATCTAAACAAATAAAGCAAACAAAACGCAGGAGCTTTGAGGGATTTTTTTTCAACTCAGCCCTAGCGATGTCAGAAAACTTTAACTTGAGTAAAATACTTCCTTTGCTTTATTAGGCTACCTGTCACACAAGGAGCTCTGAGTGTAATTACTGGTTGTATTTATTTCATTGTGTTAACAATAGCATCTAATGTTTTAATAATTACTGCATGTTTATGAAAAGAAGTCAAAGTTACCTCTGCCTGCCTGTTCATAAGCTGAAGTTTCATCTGAATGCTCCCTTTCTCAAGGACCAGCTTCTGCTTCATGTAAGCTCTCTGAAGTGGAATGAGCTGAACGCAAGCTCACTGGACCCAACATAACGTTGTAAATGGACCTGGAACCTTTTACAACTATTGCCGATTTGTTTCTATCATTTTTTGAGAAGGGCTGCAACTGAACCATGCTGGAAAGAAGAAAAGGTCATTGACTGGCTCTGTGAATTACAGTACCTTGTCACCAGAGATTTTCTTTCCAGAATAACAGAAAGAAAATAAAGCCAAATCCAACTGACTATCTCTGGAGATGGTGTGTGGTTCAAATATCGGTCTATTCATATCTTTTATTGCTGCAGCTCTCCAAATTCTTAGTTGGTTACCTGCCTTATTATTTCTATTATTAATTATTAATTGTTATTATTATTTTTTTCAGTGGATTTCCTGTTATGATACCTGAGTATTACAGCATTGATTGGATGCATTTATCAACACACTCTTTAACACGGAAAACAGAATAAAACATAAAACCTACTACACAGAGAAATAGAGAAAAATTCAACTGTTCTTTATTCCCGAAAAGAAATACCGCTTGTCAACTCTTTTCAACTTGCTTGCAACTATCCATTAAAAAAAGAGAAAGACTAAATCTTTCACAAAACTTCAATGAGCAAAGAATAAAAAAATCAAAAAATAACCATTGGAGGCTTCTTTATACAAAGTGTTAACTCATGCTACATTAAATAGTATTATGAGGATATCCCCAAAATATACATGACAAAAAGAGTGAAAAATGTGATTACTGAGAGGAAAAAGTTTTCAGCAAAGAATGATGGACTATGATTATTGATTATTTTAAGGAACGGGAATGTGAAGTCTGATCCATAAAATGTTGATTGGTACAGTGACTCTTTTGTAGTAGTTATCCTATACAGTAGGATCAACAGTTTAGTCAGATTTACGTGAAAAATTTCATATAGAAAGACAGAGAATATTGTCCAATGAGCAAAAATGTCAAATACATGCAAAACACGTATATAAAAAAGAATATCTAACAGATCTGTCAAAACGGATGTCTCACTGAAGAAAGTATTTTTCTTGCATAGTTTTACATTCACTTGCTTGCTTTGTGTGAAAAATAAGCCATAAGAAGACCTAAAATAGAAACAAAATAATGAAATACCATAACAGTAATAAATTATTACCTGCAAAAACACTTTCCCCTACCTTTCTGTACTTTCTGTCTCATTCTCAAGAGTATTGGAAAACAGGAACAGATGTATGTTTCAGTAACAAAATTTTATTGTTATAGATGGAAGAAACTCGACTCGAAGGCAGGTTCATTGACTGCAGCAGAGTTCTGGCCATTTGCAAGAGCAGATAATTCGTTCATTTACAAGAGCAGAGGGTTTGGCTTAATGATCCCAGCTCAAACTAATTTCTTAGAATCCTATTAAAAATGACAGAACTCTCACTTCTGTTACGTGTGTGAGTGTGGGTATGAATATCTGGGATTTTTTTTTATTTATTTCATTATAGATTCTCTCAGTTCAACAGTTTTGCTTATTTACCTCTACAGAATATTTATCTACCAACCTTTCCTTGTAGATACTTTTGTCAGTGAATGAATTGAGACTATACAAGAGGATAGAAAATAATTATTCCATGCTCCAATCCAACAATTAATATGTCTTCATTTAGAAAATTTTCTATTGAGAAAGTCATTACTGTTAAGTAAAACTTTAGAAAATGGTTTAGGAAATCTATTTCTCTTGCTTCAGTATTTTAAAAAAAGATTAGACAGCTATTTGGGCATCCGCTGTAAAAACAGTAATCTTAATACGTTTCTTACTGGTGCAGAGAGTAAAATACATTCTTCCACAGGAATTTATTGTAATTTAAAATTAATTACTTAATGTCAGTTATTATAAACTATTTCTCAAAAATTAGAATGTCTGCCTTGCACTGCCTTTTTTAATGTTTTTATAAAAGAGAACATTAGATGTTTTTCATTTTAATCTTGACATTCTAGTGAAATACCCCTGATAATATTCTGTTTTGCATTTCAAATACTATGTGCTCATTAAAATGCAAATCAAGGGTCCAATCAGAATATGATGGCAATCAAATTGCGATATTCAATGAAGAGGTTTCCAGGCTTACTTCATTAGTAAACATCACGAATTTCAGGTTCTTACTGGTCTTCTACTTGTTTGTACAACTGCAAAAGCTCAATTATGGAGCCTTGAGACAGTCTAAAAATAACATAAGACTAATTAAAAGTTTCAATTAGATTTGTATAAGCCCCATTTTGTTTTGTTTTGTTTTGTTTTTTAATCTTGCTTTAATATGTAACTGTTACAAATGAACTCTTGGAGGGAAGGTTGAAAAATGGGTAGTATAATATTATACTTCATATTACACCGGTACCTGAAAAGTATATTCAAAAGTTTTCCATAGAATTTTAAAACATAATGTGACTATAATATGTACAACTTTTTAATATACTTAGCATTCTGTATTATCTTTTATACTTTTTCATAATTTATATACTTTATCAGCTATGGTTTCCTGGTTTCACCAAAATTAAACCATTTAACATGTTTCTATTCCAAATTACTAAAAAAAAAGATAATCTTGAATATGTATATCTTTTTAAAAAAGTCTTCAGGCTGATTAAAAAAATTAAAATATAATTATTTTTGTAAATTGAGAAAATTCTTAACCTAACCTTTATCTGACTCTTTTTTTTTTTTTTTTTTTTTTTTTTTCTGTCAAAAAGCTGTTAGTCATACTTTTCAGCTGTGCTGAGCCTGGAAGCAGGCTAACAATAAATAGCAGATTTGATGTCAAATATGCTACCAAGGAGGTAGATTTCTGGTGTTATTGTAGCCTCAAGGGGCCGATGACTTAAAGAGAAACCAGGGAAGTCAACAGTTATTTGAAGAACACGTTCTTGTTGAAGGCAAAAGCCAAGGTATTTAGAAAATCTCAGAAAGCAAGTCTTTTATGATACGAAATTCTACTTTGTGAAATGGAGCAACATGAATCCATATATTAGGCTGAAATAATATTTCAATTATTTACCACATAAGGATTCTAGTATTGTAATTTTGGGGAGGAATTCCTCTCTTGATCTAGAAGCATGAAGGGAAGCTATGGTTCTGGAAAAAAAAAAGAAAAAAAAAAGAAAATTCCCAATATTACATTGTGTTATACTTGATTTTACATAGTAAAATGTAAAAAAGAATATTATGTTATATTATATTATTATATAGAATATTAGATTTCCTACATTTAATATGTCAAGAAACTGATAATAAAATCACCTCTTCACACACAGGTCAGCAGTTCAAATCTGGCTCAGTTTAACAGTGACTTTGATTAATATCTGAGGGCTATTCACTGATGTCTGAACTTCACTTAATGTATATGCAAAGAAGAACAACTAAGCTATCTTCAGTTTAATTTGTGAAAGTTAGTGGTACAAATGAAAATGATCCTAAGCAGAATATACTGTTTTGGGGAAAAAAACGATTTTAGAGCAGAGATCACAAAATATCTCAAGAATAAAATAACTTACTCCATTTTTCTCTGGAAACATTCTTAAGTATGTTATGAATATAACTGTTAAATAGAAGTTTTTACAATAGATAATAGTATTATATATCTTTTTATTATTTTAAAGACATGGCCAAGTAGAAAAAACAATCTTTTTAATGTACTAATTAAAATAAATATACAAAAAAACCTACTTACATTTTTTTTCAAAAATGTGCATTAGGGAATCAGGTGCCCCAAAACAGTTTTTTGAGACACAGCAGGATCACTAATGTTGGGTATCTACACTCATCATGTAATTGATTTTATGGGTTTTTCAAAAGTAAGAAGATAAATGACCCAAAGTACAGTCCATGAAAGAAAGAAGATAATAATCCAATGACATAAGAAAAAGTCAAAGAACATTTTAATAAAAAATATTTTAGTGTAAAAGAGACGTTATTATTAAGTTCAGAATTTGTTCAGAACTCCTACCGAAGTAGGAATTTGCCTTCCAAATGGGCAACATTTTCAATCAATCACCAGCAATACAGGAGATAAAATTGCTAAAATCACTAAATAAATATATATGTACATAATTAAAGTCAAAAAATAACTGGTGTATGACTTGGTCTTTTTCTAGGTAAAGTAAGAACCCAGATTCCTAATCAGACCTAGAATTTCTCAATTTCATGAGTAACCTGAATTTCTAAGAATCAAGATCCACATAGCTGAGATAATTCTAATTAGATATGGGATTAGATAATTCTAATAGGAAAGATTAACATTTGAAATTTCAATAAGGCTAGATAGCATAGAGATTTGTACAAGACAAAATATATCAGATCGTTAGCTAAAGTAAAGCAGAGTAACTCTGACTGTCCAGCTTCATTCCAGCCAAGAATATACATTTCCCTCCTCTTAGATTGTCTATTCTCTGTCAAGCATGGTTAATTTCTAGCAAAAATTTGAACACTTCACAGATGTCTAATCTGTCTACTTTAAAAATTTGTTATATATGTACTTTCAGTTTCCTACATTTTTCCTGTGCATGCTGTTTTAAGCTGATATAAATATGTCCTAAAATAAATGGCTAAAAAATGGCTATTTACTACTTAACTACTACTTGCACCTGGTACACAGTGAATTTTTACTACTGTCAGCTTCATCGACAGTTATCATGAATAGAACAAACTTACACAACTACAGTTGCATTTCCAGCACTGTACTACTTGATAAACTGACAGGTGAAAGTAATGTAAACAGGAAAGTATTTAAGCTGGAAAGAGTGGAATCAGCAGAAAACAAGCAAGCACAAACTCAAGAAAAGCTTGTGATTTCACAGCAATTAATTAATGTGTCTGTTCTCGAAAAAAATCATTTTTCCAGCACAAAATAACAACTACACCAGATGATATAATTTCTTGCAAATCTCTGCTTAACAGTGGAAATAAAGAAATCAAGAGTAATGTCAAGAGACAACTGAAAATTAACTGAGGAAAAACATTGTCAAAACTCAGCTGTCCTAGGCCCTAGGAAAATTAAATCTGTGATAAAAGACTCAGATGTCATCCCCCTAATTGTTATCACCTTATCACCAGCATAAGCCAAGCAGAGGAAAAGGGGCACTCAGACTATCATTCACATCATTATATCGCTATCTATCCAAATGTGAGTGGCCCAATGTAAAAATACAGAGAGTTTGAAACTAATACTTATTACCTATATAACTATGAAATCTCTTCTGCTCAAGGGAAATAAACCCAATATGCTTGTCACACATTTCTTCTTTAGTGAAATTACAGCTTGCAGAAGCTTATCATAGTGAACTGCTTGAGACTACGGATGAATCAGTTGCAGATTTTAGTTTATCTGTGATTTTGAGATGAGTTTAAAATCTAAACAAGGCCATGACATCCAATGCTTTCTCTCGTAGGACCTTCTTCTTAGGCAATAGGGTAAGATAAAAGTGCAGAAAAGCAACATGTGAAGTGCTGAAGATGCAAGGCACGTCAGCATCCTAGAGCATCGTTGCAGATGAACCGCACGTGCCAGGCACCTGGCAGTTCAATGCCGCTTAAAATACAAATTGCTTCTAAGAGGGTCTGATACAGATCCAGTCTGTTCACATCTGGTTCTGAGAGCCTGAAAACTTCTCCAAGGAGATTGAAAGTATTTGGCAGACTTAACAGCTGCTCAGAGTGTCAGCTCAAACGCTCTCTCCGCTACTCTTTCCCCTTCAAACCTGCAGCAAGGTTTTTGAACTCTGCCGGATCAAATAAGAACATAAGGTACCGACATCAAGGATTTCACAGCATTTGTGCTTTCATTCCACTATTTTCCGAAAAAGCATTTCCTGAGGCACCCCAGCCTCCTGAGAAGAAAAGTAAAATAGTCTTGAGACTGGATAACTCAGAAAGAGCAAGTATATTTTAATATTTTGTATATTTATCTTCATATTGGAGTTTGTCAGAATAAAAGATGTAATCTTCCATTGGATCCTGTCTTGTATTGATAGGGACAAAATAGCTAGAAGGAAAATGATGTCAGCACAAAAAGCTTGAAGTTAGCTCGTAGACCAAGAGCAGGCAATAGCAGCCAGCTGGTCACAGATAGCTGGTCAAGTTAAAACGTCACATACAGAGATTAGTTAAAATTGAGAAGACATTATCAACGTCAACCAGGCCAGAGTCCAGTAGAATGATTAGAATTCAGTGATCAGAATGCATATGCTAAGTGATTAATTTCTTACCAAGGAAAAATTATAGGCACCCCCTAAATTAGAATAACATGCACCAACAATATGCTAAAATAGCCCACGAGCCTTCTTCTTGCTTTTTTCCCTTCATGAAGGACAAAAACATTAACTTTAAAAAAAAAAGAGAGAGAGGAGGAAAAAAATAGATTGTTACTAAAAAAATATTAGAGCTTTCGAGAGTCAGTAATGCTTGACTTCATATCTGATTTCACCTCCACACAAACCCCTTATATCTATTTACCCTAATAGTTCTTTATACCTATTGAAATGGATACTGGGGCATAAAATGTTACAGAAATTCTGCTTTAAGTGAATGTACTATGTACACTGTGTATAACATATGATATCCTTCACAGAGATAGCCATACATTAATTATGAAGTGTCGATAAGTTTACTTTAACATAAATTAATATTGAATTCCTTTTCATTCTGATTTGTTTTAATTAAGTCTGTAATCTGCATGTTCTTCAGTTTTAAATAGTTTCATTCTTTCATTTAAAAATTATTACAACAAAACCCTAAATTTTAATCACACAAAGGCTTCCCTTGTGGGATTTAAAATAAAAATCTTTGTCTTTTTAATTCTACATATTTTATGAAGCACGAGGATGCCTGTGTAATGGACTTATCAAAGTTGTCATTACTCTACATAGAGATCTGTTTTGTGTGTCTGTTGCTCATCATTCATTAATGATACAAACAGACTTGTCTTTTGACTGTAGAATTCCTTTTTATAGCTTATAATTTATGATGAACATGGCCTTGTGTGATAAAGACCCATCAAAGTCATCATTATTCTACATTTATCTTCATTGAACTGTTTCATCTGTTAAAATGTTTCAAGTCTTTTTTACTGTCTGTGTATAGTCTTATTACACTTTTCTGACTGGCTGAATCTGTTCAACCCTTCCCAAAAGATGAAAAAACAGCTATTCAAAATACTGTTAGACATTTTAAATCAAAAATCATATGATCTATTCTCTCTTTTTGGAAGAGGCTTTAAATTAATGTTATTTAGCACACAATGCATTGATCTTTAAACTCTGTGCTTTTTCTACATTACTAACCTATGCCATCTATCTTTGCTATGGCTGATGGTACTACCTTACCCCACAGGATGCTCTGAAACAAACTGCCATGCCCTTCACTTTATTTCTGCATTCATCATCCGTAATGTAATGTTCCACACACTTAACTTTTTGACTCACTTTAATTTATTGTTTTGAAAGATAAACACTTACATTTCTAAAGACTCATTATCACACATCTGCCTTGATTGGACTGTCTTTGTAGTCTACAAATGTAGGAGATGAGAGCACAGACACTGGGGAAAAAAATAAAAAGGAACAGTCAAACTTGAAAATCAAATATAAACATCTCATTAGGTTCATGAAGGTCGAAATAACTAATAGGTTTGCTCAATCTCTATATAAATCTACACAGGTCACTTTCCTGAAATCTCTTCTGAGGTTTTGACACTTCTAGTAACCATTTTATTATCTCCCACTAAACATAAGTCATACGACTTTTGAGATGTCCTTAAATGTAAAGCAAGGTTTGAGCCACTGTGACCTGGGAAATTCACCATAATATAGATTTAAATAGATTAGCTGATTCTGAAAAAGAAAGTTAATGAAATAATTGACCTCATTTTCATTCCAATGAATATGTCTTTTAAAAGAAAGTTGCTCTTTTATTTCATGTAATTGCCCAGAAAAGTAATCCTAAATCTTTTTATTTCTTATATATTTCCTTCCTAGAAAACAAAATTAGCAAACTAAGGTACAAAAACAGAAAATTTTGGGAGATTATTCAAAATTAGAAAGATTAATGGTTTCCACTATATATAAAAAGAATATTAGAAAGGCAAGTAGACCAGAGGTAGATGAAATTCAAGACTGCCAATAGAAATGAAAATGCAGATTGGAGAGAAAAATATCTATATGTATTCTTGTTCTGGAATTAAATTATCCACTCAAACTCATCATGATGGCTAGTTCTGTGAAAATATTTGTTCATCATATTACAATAATTCATAAATGTGTTTATATTTACAGATACATGTCTTTAGACATGAACATGTATCCAAAGGCAGGCTCATGATCAGACATCCATATGACAACGAAAGTTCGGTCCTAGTCTGCTGGTCTCTGTTGTGTGTACCTTTATAGAGATGTTATCACATTGAAATGTGTGATAACACAATTTACCTTTGTGCTTCTATCTAAGAAGGCCTCATGTTGCATGCAGAACTGGCCAGCAAGGTAGACAGCTCGCAAGCAGCTGAGCTGCGTAGAGCAGGACCAGCCCAAGGGAAGTGGGTGGGTCACGGATTACACTCAGATTTCAGTCCCCCACCATCCCAGCCTCCCACGGTGGATCATGCTTAAACGAGTAGTATACAAAGAGACTTTGAAAATAATACACTCATATTCTTTTACAAAGTCTATTGATGAACTTTATCGCTTGACAGTTAAGAGTCAGCTGGCATGTAGGCTGACCACTCCCGGCTTTTCCAGTAGATATCCATGATGAGCAATTTCTCTAACTCCGGGGTAGAGGGATAGCGTAGTGGTTATCACATCTGCTTTACCTGCTGAAGGTCTTGGGCTCAAGCCCCAGTGGAACCGTCACCATGAAATCTTTAGGAGGTTGGACTAGATGATCTCCCTTCCAACCTTACCAATTCTATGATTCTAATGAAATGTCAGTTGGGTTTCTCCTGAAACCAATAGAACTGAAATCTCAAAGCTTTTTGTTAACTTTCTGTTAACAAAATTTCTTCATGTGTAGAATGGAATGTCAGAATCTGATTCAGTCTTTTGTCATTATGTATTGACATATGTTGTTCACTAAAACCATCACATAAATGATTTTTATGTAGTTATTATTCTCAGCTAATTAATTTTTATTGCAGGTTACTTAGGATTATTTAGAAAGGTTTTCAATATTAAACTCTTAATCCCTGTAACTGAAAACAGCATTTTGCATTTCTTTAAATAATTAGTGACTTTTCAAATACGTATAAAAGCTTGAATGATAAATGCTAAAATATAAGTGCTTGTCTAACACAACATCCAACTTCAGTTTTGGTATCTATGTTTCAAATTCAGTTTTCCATTATTTCTTGAGAATAGTGTTATAAAGAGATGATAGTATGATGATGTTTTGGCTTAATTTCAAAGTGCTAGTAAGTTTGAAAAGTTTCACTTTTAGGTAACTAGGATTAATATGGAGAATACAAGCCATATCCCGATACTTTTATAACAAGAGGTTCCACTGCTTGAGAGAAACTGCAGTTTTTGAATCTACAGTTATTTCTCTTAAAAATTTTGAAAGAGTAAAGAGATGTATATTTTTTGTACCTAAAGCTAACTTATTTTTAAAGCTCATTTATTTTTTCAGAACTTAGTAAAGTAGTCCAAGGACTACATGATATACTAAAAATGGTTTATTGAGACATATATCCCTAAACAATTGTTTGTTCTCTGTAACAGCATTAGAACCAAAGCTGTCTTTTATTTTTATTAATTTCTATTAAAAAATACTGAGATGAAATCATAAAAATGTTGACAAAGGGATTTCATTTTCATTCACACCTAATCCTCGTTAGTTTAGATTCTCTACTGGCATATTGCCACTGCTTGAAATGAGCCAGATTTTCATGTGGTGCACCAGTTAAAATAATCCAAGAATTTTCACCATTGCTTTTGTTTATAGATAGAGGTAGCTTACAGATTCATAATTGTAGCTTCAAAAGAAAAGTGCATAAGACATTCAAAGCCCATAATATCTGTGTCCAAATAATGGTATCAAATTTTTTCTATTCACTTAATATAGAATGGCCCCCTTCTGGCAAATCACCTATTCACTCATAAAAGTCCAGGTTGGCTTTAAGTAATAGAAGTGCCAAAAAAATAAGTTCAGTCTGCCTGGACTGTCACTGGGAGAAAATTATTTTAACCTTCATTCAAGAATCAAATGCTTATAGATAATACTGTAACCTTGAAGATTAAAAAAAGAAATCTTGCTCAACACAACTGCAACTTTTCTAATGAAAATGGCTTTGAGAAGGCATTTTTGACAGAGTTCCATAACACAGGTTAATTATAATGCCTAAGATTCAGAAACTGCAGATTAAGTAGAAAGTTGTTTATGAATATTACAGACAAAAAGTAATAAAATATAGATTATAGTAGAAGAATTGGAAATAGATGGTATGTTAGTGAACTAGTGGAGAAAAGGCACCATGATGACGCCATATATACTGAGTTTTGAAAGGTATATAGTAATAATATTGTTGCGAAAGTAGAGCAAATGAAATAAGCTGTTCAAACTTTCATCAGTACTTTTCTTCACTTCTTTTGTTGTCTGTTACTGAAGACCTACTTACAAAAAAGAAGTTTTGTAAAAGTATAAAAGAAACTTCATGAAAGTTGATACAAACGACTATATTGGCAGCATTCCTCTTCTCAGTGGATGAATGTAAAAATGATTCCTGTTCTTTGAAACAAATTTATATCTTCTGATACTGTGCCAGTTCTATACTTTGGATAGAAGGTGTGGCCAGGTTTCCTTACACCCCAGACTGTGTGCTGAGGTCTTTTGGTAGCTGAGCTCCACCAGACATCCTCAAAGACCTGAAAAGAAAGGGAATCCTGAGAGTAGCACGTGAAAATCACACTGATTTCTGCAATTCAGCCTAATGTACATAGCTATTGACTAGGTATCTTGGATCCTTGGTCAATTAGGAGTCTGAAGTTTATCCGTAATTAGTTCCTCCATGAAACTAGAAAGAAGCAGGTCTAGTCAGGAGAACCATATTAAAATTGTAGCTCACTGCTAGGCGCCTGAGTAACAACTTACAGCACTTGTAAACTGTTAATCTGTTAGTATATATCTCCACTGTTTTGTATTGCTGAAATCCGACAAGATGGTTTGGCTCATGTTCAAATCACTGGTTATAACCTAGTTAGAGGGTAGGAAGAGATCTGAAGGGGAAAAGAGGTGATGTGCAGAGGGAAAGTCCCATAGTCCAACAGTAAGTTTCTATGGGCAAGAGGCCTGAAGAGATACACTTACTAGTTTAAGTATTTCCCCTAGTTGTCTACATTGGGCAACACTGATTATGCCTTTCTAAGTCACTGTCACCTGCAGCTCAAATACCTCAGTGTAAAATGGTCTAAAAAGAAGTAGTACTGTCTACCTGTGATCATCATCTTATGCTGAAAGATAGGATTTCACTAGGCATTTCAAGAAAAAAAGGTTTTAAAAGGTGAAGATGAATATTGGGCATGTCACCTGGAGAAAGAATATAATATGAATGGCAGGTAGTAACTTTTCACTTATGTCCCAACCTGTGATACTACCTCACACAAAAGGAAGAATGCACTACTAAAATACAACTCAACAATTCCTGAGAAAGAGATTATCTTCTTTTTTGTTCAGTTTGCCAATCAGAGGGCTAAACAATGTCTATTTGATAATAGAAAGCTCTTCAGGCTGTCAGATAAAAGTAAACAATTCACTTATGTGAAGCTGATACTAGAAAATTTGAGATTAGAAATAAGGTATGCAAATTGTAAAAGTAATATAAATAAAGCATTTGGACAATATAATAGGTCTGTGAAGAATAGCATGGTTTTTAAAACCAAAATCAGACTTAAAATATGTACATATGTATAAATTAGAAAATAAGCATACGTATATATACATATACCTAGTATACACATATACGTATCCGTATATGTATGTATAAGTACGTATGCTTTCATTCGGAATAGAACTGAGTCAAGAAAAGGTATATTGCTAGCGTAGTACATGAGGTGATGTGAAATGATGAGGATGGTCCCAGCAGTCTTTATAATCTGTGAATCTATGAAAACTAAAAACCAGTATAAAAGGGCTGGAAATAAGATTATCTGTATTAAATATGAATGACAAAGAACATAAAGAGTAAAAGAAGAGTCAGAATACAATATTAACTGAAAAGAAGAGTTGGTAACTCTCACCCGTTAATTGATACATAAGGGATTATGTAGCTCTGGGGATGTTAAATCAAAAAGAAATTAAGGGTTTGATTTTTTGTGTTTCTTTTCTATATTTGTGCACTTTAGATAACCAAAATCGCTGCAGATCTACCACTTTCATTTGGCACAGCCGGAGGATTCTAAACCATAAAACATGCTGGCAGAGATCATTAAATATGATTATATGGGAGTGGAAAGGAAAAATAGTTGAATAACTAAATATTTTGTAAGATTAGAAGAGAAGGGAAATGACTTTTTTTTTTCCTTTTTCCCTGCACACTTTTAAGAGGTAAACCTCGTTTGAGAAATTTGCTTACTACATACAAATAAGGGGAAGTGATTTAAATTTCTGTCACACAACAGAGAGGCAAGAAAGCAGACTACATGTTTCTTTAACAGTGTTTGTAAGTCTTTTCATATGCAATTTTTTCATAAAGATAACTTTAAAAATCCACTTACAAAAATACAGCAGTGCATTGGAGATCTAAGTGCAAAATAAGCAAGTATGTGCATGAAATGTCAGGAATACCCTAGTTACATTAATCGTTACTTGTTTTACTGATTCTATTCTTTTAACATAATCTCATGCTAAAATACACCCATGTCTTTCAACAGTCCTTATTTTTGCTAACTTAACTATTTCAATTTAAGTTCTCTTGATGCTGGAAATGCAAGATGAGATTGGTTTGACTAAATGCAGATTTCTGTTGTCTCAGTCAGACCTAAGCAAGTCAGTCTAAACATCATTTGGCATCAGTGAGATATAATCAGTGGAAGTCAGAGTATGATTCAGTTAATCCTGAAATATATACTTACTTTTGGTAGGTAAATAGCTTTCTAAACAGCACTCATTATAAGTGGAAGGGAAAGCTCAAATATAGATATGTGCATTGTAGACATCTAAATTTAGGTGAAGAACCTCTTACTGCCTGTTCTTAATAAGAGCCATCACAGGAGCAACTAAAGAAATCTGAATCTCGGTCACAACAGTCTCCTAAATTTTCTCTTTTACAGAAACAAAATTGTGTCTGTGCTTTGGCACACACCAAGGGCAGATGCTTCCTCGACTGTACTGCCAGCAGCATTGCAGGAGCAGAACTGATGTTCTGCCCGTTATCTCACTTCTGAGGATATAGGTCTTGGAAAATTCTTTTTTTTCTCTTTCTTTCAACTAATAGCCATCAATTTATGTGAATTGTATCAGAGAGCTACATACCTCTTAAATGATTTTTTTCAAATGTGCTAGTCTGTGTTTAGAACAGAGCTATTACCAAGCCAATACTGAAATCACAGAATCATCGAATCACAGAATCAGTAAGGTTGGAAGGGACCTCTGGAGATCATCTAGTTCAACAACCCTGCTCAGCAGGGACACCTAGAGCGTGTTAGACAAGGTTGCATCCAGGTGGGCCTTGAAGATCTCCAGAGAAGGAGACTCCACAATCTCTCTGGGCAACCTGGTCCAGGGCTCTGTCACTCTCACAGGGAAGAAATTCCCCCTCACTTTCACATGGAACTTCCTGTGCTTCAATTTCTGCCCATTGCCTCTTGTCCTGTCACATGGGACAGCTGAAGAGAGTTTGTCCCCGTCCCCTTGACACCCTCCCTTCAGGTACTTGTCCACATTGACAAGATCCCCCCTCAGTCTTCTCTTCCCCAGACTGCGGAGGCCCAGCTCTCGCAGCCGTTCCTCGTAGGGCATGTAGTGGATTTCTTTACAATTATTGAATAAACGTTTGCAGTCATATCACAGACTTGCCTGGAAGATCTTCACTCTGTAGCACAGCCAGAAGTGAATGGTTAAGAAAAGTCTGCAGTTGTATATAGTCACAGTCTGGCAATAACAGTCACTTCAGCTATTAACCCAAATAACTAATCTATTTTAGTAATTTAAAGATTTTGTGGGCTCTGGTAGAGTGCTGAGTTCTCACAGTTCCCATCTCTTCCCTTTTTGCTCAAAACCCAGATTTTTTCCTGTGCAAGTGGAAACTGCAGCTCAGCTGCTGCACTTCCATTATGGAATCTGCAATGGAGCCTTAGAAGAGCAGTAATGACTTCAATGTACTTTACTGTGGAAATTTCCTCCAATACTGTTACTGCTTATAACATTTTATTTGTAATTGGCTGTGGAGATGAATTTTATCCAAAAAGACTGTTATATATACACTTTTAAAGTCAGGACAGTGTTGATGACAGAAGAATTTGCAATGTTACAATGAACTCTGTGCAGGCTAGACTTATCTTACATCTCAAGCACAGGCAGCTATGATGATGAAAATGACAGAAAGCATGATCGTATTAAGTAAAATGCAAATATGTATTTATCCCCATTTAGTACACTGAAAAAAATAGTTATGACAGAAATCATACTGACACACAGAAAATATATCATTTTATCCCTTTCCTTTTTTTAATAAAAAAAAGAATTATATTCAGAAGAAGCTAAAAAAGATTGATGAATCTTAAAGTGGATGTGAAATCTTCTGTATGCATTGAACCATTATGGAATGAATTTGAATGTGAAAATATGTAAATAATTACAATAGTAAATGGGAAAAAATTAAGAGCGAGGAAACCTAAAAGTTTTTCGGTTTGCAATAAATAATTACTATTGAGAAATGCATAAAGCGTAACAAATGCAACAGCATTACTCCCAATGCCAGTAGAGAGAATGGAGAAAAAAATAAAGCAGATTCTTTCTCTCTAACTCTGACCTTTCTACAGTAGGAGGAACAGATTGCAGCAAGTGCATATTGGTCAAAATGACTCTTCATCCCATCATTCTTCAAAATGTTTTCCGAAGTAATGAGAATTACTGTGCAGATGACAAGGGCAGATATTTTGTATTCTAAAATTCACAGTGGAGGTGATGCACAGCACCCAAGAAGTGAACGTTCCTTTGATAACTTTTTCCTAGAGCTACAGCAATAACTTTCAAGATCTTGCCAAAATAAACAGTTTGTCAGGAGAACTATTATTCAAAGTAGAATAACCAACCTATTTTCTGCTGATTCAGTCCTAACACTTACTGCTTGTTCTAGCTAGTTGGAACTCCTTCACTGATTTGCTCAGACAAAAGTCTCTCAGGTATCAGGAATATGTAGTCTTTCACCAATATTCCTGTTTAAAACTCCTGAATAGACCTAGCCAGTTCAAGACGTCAGCCTTGTGTCTGCTTCTTTAGAAAAAAATGATGAGTACCAAGTATTAATTATGTCTCCAAATGGGACTCAGAAGCCTAAGTCTCTGAGACAGTTGAACACATAAGATGACTGAGAAATATAATAATTTATTGGTTTAGAAAGAATCAGTTGAGCTACTTGGAAAATACTCTATTAGAAATAAATATATATCCTAATATTCATTCTGAGAGTACCATTGAAAGTAGATTCCAAATCATCAGTTTCAAGAATATCAGCCTTTTTCTATTTAAGTTTTCCATAATGAAATGGAGCATGTATTAAGGGACAGCCAGCACAACCCTGGACTCAAGAAAGTTTATACTACTGAACAAGAGGTTAAGATATAGTTATTTTAGGTCTCCATTCTTCTGGTTGTGTAGACATACTATTTATTGCAAGTGCATTCTGTTCAGTGAAGAAGCAAGATTTTGAATTTTCCTGTCTAAACAGCTATGAATAGGGAAATTGGATATTTACTGAAAATATTTCTCAAATTAGATAATTAGCCAAGATTTGTGCAAAATCTTGATTTAAAACTTGTGGTCTTTGTTAGTTATTTGTATAAGTTGATTGGTCAGTGAAGAAAAACAAATCCCTGTGACTAGCAGATATAAACTTTCAGATATTTTCCATTTGTAATTTACCTGCAAGAGATGAATGATTCATCAGAATAACATAAAAATAATATTAGGCAAATTTAGCCATATGGAATCCATTTCTGGACTATTTTCTTTCTGGAAAATGAACGAGGAAAGCTTTATTGAATTATTATTATTATTAACCAAAATTTTTTGCCCAGCCTTAGCAGTTAAATATAGCAAAATGTAGCAAGGATTTCTCTAAGTACAGTATACTATATTAGAATTTTTCGTTTATCTTTTACAAGAAATCTTCGGAAAAGTATTTTTTGACTGTATCTAATCTTCCCTCAAAGAATCTATAGCAGTCTTTTAAATCACATATTTTTCACTTCTGATCTGGAAAGCTGAGAATCACCAAGGTGAAAGCATTTGAAAAATGTGTAACACTCCCACTGAAATATTAACTTTGTTTTCTTCAAGTTCTTTCTCACCAGAATTCCTCTTAACAAGCGAATAGGCCGCCGTCTGCAAAAACTGGACTCTTCAGTACATCATCATCATCCTTCTTGTGAAACCTCTGTGTGCCCTCCCCCAGTCTGCTTGCTCGGCTTGTGGATCTTCCCGGTGTCTGAAATGCTTAAATGCCAATCTGAGAGAAATTTGACACAATATGAATATCAATGGGAATGTTAATGTCTCAAAGCCAGCAGAGCAGCCGCAGCTAGGTCATGGAGAGATGTAAGCATTCAGAATTTGAATCAGTCCAGGAGATGAAGATTTGCAGCGATTCTAGTAGAAAGCCTGACAGGTATGTTTTTCCTCTTGCAAAGAAAGAATTAATTTCTGCAGAAACTTCAAGCGCCTGAGAGAACAAAGAAAGTGACCTTTATGGGAGGAGAGGGAAATATAGGATGATCAGGACTGTTAAAATGAAGATTGACAAGTTTGTAAGGTGTGCAATGCTAGGGTGTTTGAATACAAAAATATTAAACCTAAGCCAAAACTTTCCATTGCTTCACCTATGAGATCAGATTGCTCTGCAATAGTCTTACTATTAGACTTGTAGCCCTCTGTAGTCATTAAATTGATCACATCATCCTTTTTGCTTTTATATACACCCAAGTGCAGCCAGACTTTAGGAAAATAGTCTATAGATTTTCTTATAAGGAGATATTGCTACACAGATTACCATTATTATTCTGAAGAAATTGCTGCTCATTTGATCTTTGGATTGTTTTTGGATTTATATAAACATTTTTGTCTATACTTGAAAAGCAGTTCCTTACTGTTTCACCTCCACATAGCTGAAAACTCTCAGAGTGGTAACCATTTCCACTGCTGCACCAACATTCATTGAAACAAGCCTAGCCTAGGAAACACAGCTTACACTTCCGCGCATCTAAAAAGAAAAAGTCCATGAAGGCTTTACAGGAGGAGATGTAGTAAGGCAGAGAAACTTGAGATCCCTTTAGTGTTACTGACATCACACAGCAGTCTTAGAATAGTCTCTTTACCTCATTGACAAAACTGAAAAATAGAGTATTCTCAGTAGCAAAACTGGAATCACCCGGGGTCTGGACTTTTGCTGTCCCATATGCATCTCTGAATGAGAGAATAAGAGCTATTCTAGGTGATCTGTATGTTCTCAGAGATATAACATTATACACAGAGATCCTTCTGGTTGGTACTGCTATGTAACATCTAAAATCCATGTAGACCTAGGAGGCTGAATGACGCAGACTCTGTGAGGGAGTTTGATGAGAATATGAGGAAAGGGACTTCTGGATATTGAGCCCACTGAAAGCCTGAAAAGCTAGAGCACCACGAAGTCTGCAACTGAATTAGTATGAAGTATCCATAGCACTCCAGACAACCTGACTGTCACAGCCTGACGTTATCTAGAAGCAGGAATTGGAATAGGCAGGCAAGGAGATAGCTAGATTTGTTTTGGACAGACATGATCATGGAAGCTATCCATAGCTGCTTGTGCATAAACACAGCGACTTACCTCGGGAGCCTTTTCCAGGAGATACTGAAAGCATGGGCTTGTGCTGATTTCAAAGGGATGGAGATGCTTTCTGCCCTTGGGTTATGTGTTTACTCACAAGAATGAGTGACAGTTTGCCAATCCAACCTGCTTTTTGACGAGTAGGTTCAGAAAGAAGTTTACTAATGCAAAATGAGGAAAGGAGAACTCACTCAAAGAATGCCTTTTATCATCTTTCGGTATTTTGAGGTGAGGAAGTCATAACAATAATACCCATGCATCTTCCCAGTCTACGCTCCTCGGTCAACATGCAGCCAGAATTTAGTGGGTCTGGAACATCTGCCCAAGTGTATATTTTCAACAGCTGGAAACAATAATCTTGCAAAGACTGTTGTACTTTTATTCAGCACTGTTGCACAAGGATTCTCTATATAATTCTCTGCATTATGTCCTATCAGAAAAGTTGGTACTGCTTTGTATTCTGAATAGTATCTATCAGAAAGCTACCATTTTATAAGATAGATTTTTTAGAGGTAAACAAGAGCTCATTCGAACAAGTAAGAGGAGTAGCTTGTTCTATATATTCATTTATTTTTGTTGTCAAGTTGTACTATTGAATGATTTCTAAATATATCCACAAAATAACTAGAATACTACTGAATGCAGGACAAACATTTATTTATCCAGGGACAAAATGGAATTTTCTTAGCTATTAATTTCAAAATTGTTTCTGTGCCTTCACAAAAAAAAAAAAAAAAAAAAAAGAAAGAAAGAAAGAAAGAAAAAGAAAATGACAGATGCCCAGCATCTTATTGAGGAGGTCAACGTGTTTCAGTTGATACCATATGAAAAAAAGTGGGGAAGAATTAACTCCTCCTAACAACACCTATGCATTTTAACATCTGACAGTACTCACTTGAAAAACTTAAACTAGTTACAGCTGCCATGCAATTTTGTCTAGAAAACCAGCTTTGTAGGGGTCAAGCTGGATGAAAAGCAGTATCTGCATTAATACGAGAAATTCACTTGGTGATGACCAAAAAGGAAGAAGGGTATCATAGGAACAACTTTAAATATTCACTTTGACAATTTGTGGCTTATATTTTCAGTTTGCTATGGTTATTTTTCAAACCAGAAAATTAATTTTAAGTAAAAAGGAAAGTTTGTGTTTTAAAATGTCAAAACAAGATGTTCCAAAAACTTCAGAATTGTTTCCAACACATTTTCATCATTTGAAATAGTTCCGAAACCTTCCTCTTTCTCCAATCAGTATCAGTCAAAAATTGTCAGATCCATGAGCTGTTTTGCCACAATCCGGTTACACCACGGACCCACGTCTATTCAAAAAGACATTGACCTGGTTTCTGATTTGAATTGTAGCTATTTGCGTAAGAAAAACTATTCTTTCTTATGGAAGAATGTGGTTATATTTTTCTTCACAGACCTCACTTTGTGTTGTCCCCTCCCTTTATGAAAAAGTGGAGATATTTATAGCAAATAGGAAAAAAAAAAATCTTTTGGTGAAGGGGATTACAATCCATTACTGAACCGATGGTACTAGCAGTATTCAGCCCGGTTGTATGTTACAAACTGTTGCACTTCACGACAGAGCCAAAAGTCTGAATCCTGATAATGTTCTGATAGCTATAAATGTTCCATGCAGGCCACGAGGAACACTGCTACAAAACTGTGGGACTTACTCTGGGTGCCATATTTTCTGAGGGATTGTGCTGTAGACTTTCTCATCTTCTTTATTTTAGTTCTAGGGCTTGAGAAAATGGTTATTATGCTACTTTCTCTGTAGATTTAATCCTATTCAGTGTCAGATATCCATCCCAGGCTTCATTTGGTGTCTACATGTTGTAGGAAGTTCCTGCTGTGGGGTTAATGAAGAAAAAAATTAGAGAAAGATTATTCTGCTTATTTTACAAGTTGGAGATTAACTTTTCCCACTAATTTACATTTTAGCATCGAAATGATGCTTACGATGCTTACGAAATTCACTGCTTAAGGAAAAAAACATCTAAGCATCAGCTTTTCTTAGTGCTGAGCAAACGTCACATAATAAAGAGTCATAAAAGCAACAGGTATTTAAGTGATGACTGCAGATAAAACATCTTTGAGTCCTAAGGTTAAAATATCCTACTGCTTTTGTAGTGACCAAAAAAAAAAAAAAAAAAAAGAGTAACTTTCAAGACAGATTTTTGTGGGAAATAACTTCAAAAAGACAACTTCTTCAAAAATTCCTGAAAGAACTATTTTTAACAATTGTAGGTATCCTGAAAGTGTGTTGCAAGTCCCTTACTCTTTACTTTTAGATCTATTCCATGCATCTAACTTTACATTTACCTATATTCGGTAACACTTATCAGTGTTACAGAAACAAGGAATATATGAGAATCTCAGCATTTCTGAGTGTGCACTGAAATAGGCACTAAGAAAGTGGAAAGGCAGTAAGCAAAATTAGGACAGAGGCCAAATAAGAGGAAGAGTCTGGTTCTCAAAGCCATAGAAAATGTAGCAGTAAAGCTGGCTGCCATTGGTGACCAAACCCAAGAGGTTTTATTATATACGGACAATTTGTGCTCTCTGCAATTTCCAAATGCAATAGCAGCCAGAGCAATGAAGATGTCAGAATCTTGCTGTGGTTTCATGTCATTGTTAATCATAATATTTTTAAAAAGGATGGTATTCTGAACTGTAATTCTAGCTGAGCACAGGTATTTTGATTTTCTTTGAATGAAAATACCTTACATTATTTAGGAACATACCACCTACCAAAAAAGGCAGAGCAGACCAGTGCTGAAGTTATACGTGGCCATTATTGCATTATCATTCCAGGCAGACAAAGAGAAAGGGCACTAAAATCGGAGAGAAAAAAAACTCTTTAAAACAAAATGCAGTACAGAGCTTGTTCTTTATAAATTATTTAGGCTCTTCAGAGACTGGCTTCTGATCTCTGACCTAAAGTACTTCCCTGAAAACATTAGATTCTAGATTGATATTCACAATTCAGCAAGTTGGTTGAGACCTTTTGTTGTGAATTATGCAAATATATAATGCAGTGCACGATACTTCTGCTACTCGGTAATGTTTTATACTTTGGCCCCATGATATCAGTATAAGTGATCTAATTTCTTCTTTTTTGCAATAATGGAATGAGTTCCTTGGTCTCAGCCATAAATGTTCATTACACTGGCAAAGGGATAGTGATACACCTATTTTTGTTTTGTTTGTTTTGTTCACTTACTAAATCAGTTTAAAATTCGACATGATTTCTGCTGAACCACGAACTGCTCATACCTCAGTCCAGGTTTGTGTACCATGCAATGTTCAGCTATTTGCCTAAATGAAAGTGGAGCTAAACAGAGATTTTAATAAATCAGAGGAAACAGATGGATACATGAAGCACTTTGAAAAGTTAAAAGAACTGTATGGGTTGTAAATTAAATGCTTATTAGCTGCGCTAGCTGCCAAGATTCTGTATAACTCACTTATACACATGAACTGTAGTTGCATAAGCTGGCTGCATTAACTCTCAAGGACTTTTGTAAAAATTCAAGGTTGTATGAACCTAACCTACGGAATAATTGCTTGTCCAGACTTGATAACAGACACTAATGGAGCAAAAATGACAGTTTGATTCAGAGACAAATACAAGTCGGTCTTGGATGTCTGGCTTCCATTTTTCTGAGATGAGATAGCTGTCTTTAAAAAGCTTCAGTGGTGAATATCCTGTCAGTTTAAAAGGTCAGACATTGCAAGGTATCAGCAAAACGATGCTGTACAGATCACTGGAAGAAAGCAAAATGATTTCATTATCTTCACTCATCTGTTACATATTTACTCTGTTGTCCATCCTCAGCAATTAGGAAGGTTGTACAAAAGAATAAAAAATGTGGTGAACGGCTAAGGAGAAATTCAGGTACAATGCACCACATTATAGATGAGAAGAGGAAGAGGAAGGTATGGAAAAGCGTGGAGGGGACAATGATTCTGCATGATGTCATCTTAAAAATACTGTTAAGTTTTTTTAAAAAATAAAGACTATATAATAAATTGTATTTGTAGTTCCAATAATTTATTTATGCTGCAAGAGTTTCTTATGTTATTTGGCAATATGTACCAAATTAATCTCCAAGATATAATATTATTCCACTAGCAAACTTGTGCTGTTTTGGAAAAATTCCACTTTAAAGAGTGCTACATTCACACAGAAAAAACAATAATCGGTACTGCTGACCTGGTCATTCATTTAAAAAATTATTTAGTAAAGGTTGACTATTGTTTGGGGATGATCTTTTCTTCTACATATTAGAATAAAACATGTAAAGATAAATGTTTCATTTAAGCCAAAAGCACCGTCCACCTCTCTATACAATGTTAACAATTATTCATATTAAAAATGTACACATGAATGTTGGCAGAGTGCACAAAATCCCCTTGAGCTGTGTGCCTGAAATTTCATTAGGGAGAACAGTATTTTTATTTACTGCATAAATGTCTATATGTGATATTAAAGAATCAAAGACAATTTCTACAGTGCTAAATTTGTTTACATTTCTCTGAGGTCAATGCAAACTGAAGATTGCAGTATATAGCTATATTTGGGTACCTGAGAGTGAAATTCCTCCTGATCAGATGAGAGTAAACAAGCCCACAGTATCAGTATGAATTACCTAGCCAAGGACCAGAGAACTGGTTCACTCGCTGTTAGTAAGCAGGGAAGAGGAGTATTTTGGGGGCTGTGGCAGTGCCAAACGATGCGAAGGCTCAGCTCTAGATTTGTGTCAAGCTTTCCTGCCTGACCTTATGAACAACAACTTCTCCCCGTGTCTTAGCCCTCTGTTATTAAAATGAAATGTTAATACATTCTTCTTTGAGATGTGCACTGTGAACATAAATACACGCTCGTGAAAGAAGCCGTGTGGCCTCTCAAGGAGGCGGTTGTAAGTGCTAGCTGGGTGACTGCTGCAGGTTTGAAACTAATTTTGCAGCAAGAGTGATGTTAGACAAGTTTTCTAAATGTTGATTCGACAAAACGAATCTATTAGCATCACAAACATATTTTCCTTGTAAGCATGAAAGAACGTTAAATTTCATGAAGATTTGGGGAAGCATATAAGCAGTGTACGGGTAGTCTGATGCAAAACTAGAAAATCATTTCTGTTCCTAGATATTTTGCTCACAGTTTTGAAAAAACACTTAGCTTTAGCTATTTCAAAAAACTGATCCCCATATTCTGTTATCTGCTGGTGGCAATTTGTAGCAATTAGATATTAGCGTTTTTTTTTTTTTTTTTTCTTTTTTTTTTTCTTTTTTCTTTTTTTTTTTTTTTTGGGTGACCCTACTTGTAAGACTATCAATGGCATTCGGACTACCAGGGTATCTTTACTTTGAAAAAATCACTGGACCAGTAATAGTGATTTATTTATATTTTTAACTCTTCACAGAAGAAAATATCTCCTGCTATAAGTGGCCTGTACAATCACGCAGTGCCTTTATGTGTGTGATATATGTTGTCTCACGCTTGGTGAGGAAGAGTTGCTTCAAAGCAGTGTTATGTATGGAGCTGATTATGGTGAAGAGCCTTAAGAGTAAGAGATGATAGGACTAGAGGATTTAGAAACCATTCTTGTGCATTTTCCTTTTTCTTTCATCCTTAGAGACTGATGAAAGGCATGGAAAGCTTATTGAGACAGCTGAAGTTCTTGAACACCCACAGGAGAAATAACATAAATCATAAGAGCAAATATTCAGCTAGTTAAAGAAAAAAAAAAAAAAGAATTCTCACCCCCTCCCATAATATTGACAAAAGGAGGAAGCTTAGTAGAAAATGTTCATGTTAACATTGACACTAGCTGTCAGGTTACTTGAAGACAGCAAAAAAAATTATACTGCCACTTAAGAGATGTAAATTTAGGACCGAAAGCGGAGACGTCCTCCTTTTCCTTAGCTGTTTCTGAGCGGTGAGATTTTTCTTTGGCAGTGATATTTCCCTGCTCAGAGGAAGCAGACACTGAGCGACTCCTTTCTTATCTTTTCATCTCATTTGTCACGCGGAATTTATAGCAGCCCTGAAGGTAGCGGCAAATCTACCGTCTTAATCAGGAAGAAGACACGGTGAAATATTTGCTACGTCTCGGGAGAGGAGCCCGGTGAGCTACACAGGCGCAGCGCTCGAGCGGGGTGCCCACGGCGAGGGCTGACGTGAGCGCTCGCGGCGAGCAGTTTTCTCAGGCGTGCGCGCAGCGGGTAGGTGCTTCTCCCTGCTCTGCCTTTGAACCCCTGCGTTACTCACGCCTCCGAACGTAGTAGGGAAAAGCAGCCGTTTCATGCACAGACTATTTGTATGTACTGAGGGCACTTTATATGCAGCTCACCCATTGCACTGACTGCCTTTTTCGTAGTGTTTCCCAACAGACTGCTGCTTTGTTAATGAAAATTACAGTCACGTGAATGCCTAAATCGTTGAAGAAACAAACCATCCAAAAAAGTAAGCAGGGTTTCAGACCCTAGAATGATGGCTAAAACCAAAGAATAAAACAATAAATGAAATAATGGAACCATATTCCAAGAAAAATAGATAATAAATTATCACCAATAAATTATCGTTTCTTTTTAAATAAACTAAAATGCTTCCACAGCATTGTCATTATAGCTGGTATGTTTTTATATGATTATTGTGCATGTCTATATTTTTACCAGAGAGCTGTTATTCTGACATTTAGTTATACGGTGTTAAGTGAATGACATGTCTAAGTAACCACGTCACCTTCTTAAGAAAAAATGTAAATGATACTGCTGCCTCCCACCACTCTTCCACCTGAAAAGACCACATTCACATTAAAAAGCAGCCTTCTTAACTTGAAAGTAACACAAAATTGAGATCCAGCATTGATTCCTACTATACCATTATGCCAACTGACTTGTGGAATTGATCATTTCAGTATTAAGCTTTGCCAGAAATGTCCAATCTGAGGTGGCTGCAGGTGTACTCACATTTTAAAAACAGGAGGGGAACTGTCAAAACCCAAACTTACATGCTGAAGAATTATTCATGGATTGATATCGTAAAAAATGATATTTCTTCCTTATTTATGTAGACTTGTCCAGAGTACAGAGAAGCTGGCAGAAAATCCTGACCAAAGGAACTGGCTCCTACAGAGTCTAATAGTGAATGTGAAAACACCCTGTAATTTATATATGTCAAATATGGACAGCGCATCGGTCATTTCAGTCAGGGTGGCCTTCACATACGATTTTAGTGATTCTTAGGCCTTCCTTCAGAATACTAGAGAAACATTTGATAGGCCTGAAGCAGCTTTCAAGAACAGATTGTGACTGTTATAATGATGGTTATAAAAATATTAGTAATTACATAATAAGTGTAAAACTTGCATATCATGTATATAAAATATAATTTGAGAAATGACAATAATTTGGGGATATAAGTTATCAACACCAGGTTGAATAAATTTTACTATGCTTATTTGTACTAGTCTTAATTTCGGCTAATAGGTTTAATTGATTTCCTTTTAAAATTCTTTATATATCTGCTATTCAATAGACAGGATACACAGGAAATTAGAAGAACACAAAAACAGAGGATTAGGATTATTTATAGTTAATAATAAAACCGAAGAAAACAAACAGTTCACAGATACAGCAATATAATTTCACATCTATGTGGTGTAATTCTCTCTTGCATTAAAAGGAAATTAAAAACATAAACAAAACTTAGTAGACAGTCAGAATTAGCAATGTTGCACACAATAGTTTTGTAATGGCTGATTGTTTGGAAATAATTGTAAGCAGGTCTAGGAAATTCAACACATTTTAGGTTTTCTCCAAAAATCATAACACAAACCAATCAAGTCTGATAAAAATACAGTGTCTTCTTACTCCTTCGTGACACACACAGATCTTAAAATTCTCCAGTTCTTCTTCTTCTTCAAAAAAAAAAAAAAAATCCAATGATGATCGTGTGGTAAAATTAATTGTGTTTTAGATGGAGAAAGGATATTAAATTTATACGTTATCATCTTTTGTTCTTCACACGTAGATGAGAAGGCAACACAAGATCCATTCACGCTTACACTCTCACTAAATTTACCGCTCCATCGTTACTCACTCCATAAGCTGACTCAACTCCTCTCGAGCATTTCTAAGATTATTCCTCTCACGCCTTCTGCCAGAACACTGGTCCAGGCTGTGGGTATACTGAGGTCAGTACTACCGTAAATTTAGCCTTTATAACATCTGAGCGTATCGTTACCTTCCCCTGGCAGCTGATGTAAGCCACAAGCATGTCTAAAATGCCAAATGGCAAGGACGCTCTCGAACTTTAAGAAAATTCCATATTCTTTTCCTTCAACTTCGTTTTCTGTCCTCCTGTGTACATAGCACACAAGCCGATTCTACGCAATTGTAGGAATTGGAACCATTTAAGCCAACTCCATGTTATGTTATAATACTTAACAATCTGGCATGGTGTCTTTAAAACTGGCATCCTACCTTCAGTTATCTTTTTAATGTATTTTTTCCAGATTATTCTGATTACTTTGTGCTAGACAAGTCCAAATGTATACAGTAATTTTCCATATTTTATTAATCTTGCTAAGTATTTATTCAAAGACGACAACAATACCCCAAAGAAGTAAGGCTGAGCTCTCAGATCCTGGGTTAAACTTCCCGTAGCTGAGTATACAAAGTCTCGACAGATTTTCTTTTCTATTATGCTTTGTTTGTATTCGTGTTTCGTATGAAACAGAAGCTTTAGTTTTCACAAGAAGATCCAGATAATATAATCCTCTTTCAGGAGACTGCAAGATCTCAGAAAGGAAAATGCATACGTTTGAAGATAGGATTCTTCTCCACTGTGTCTCTCAGCATCTTTGGCATACTAACCTGCAGCTCCTTCAGCCAACTGATAGATGAGCAAAGACCTTATTTGATTTTTTTAAAAAAATCCTGTTTACATAAGTTTCTTAAGAAGCAAAGCCAAATTCTTTCTGCTGCTGCAAAATCAAAAAGAATATTTTTCTATGAACTGAGCCTTTTTTTCCTGTTTATGACTCTCAGCGAACAGTTTAATTTATTTTATATATATATTTATTTATATTTATTACTCTAATTTTGCAATCTTATCAATAAACTATTATGTTAATTTTGTGTCAGTTTTGAATTACATTATAGCGGTTGTTACTGGAAAAACATTCTGAGCAAACAAATGTAAGTATGTTGTTCGTGAACTTCTTGTTCTAAGTATTTCACATAAGCACTTGGTAGTTCTGATTTTGTATTGAAATTGTGCTTTGGAATTTATGCATATTTAACCAATTAAAAATTACCTTTGTGTAAGTCCTATAATTGATCTAGTTCATTTATGAAGTTTAGTAAAGTTTAAGGAACAGAGGGAAAAACATTATGCAAATTTGCAACCCAAAACAAACATGGATGAAGAGAAAGCACAAGCTGATATACTGGAATTTGTAACACTATTTGGAAATAAAAATATATGTCACTCAGAGGATTAAGACACTGTCTTAATCAATGCGTTCAGGATGATTGGATGTAATCCAGTAATTGGATATCCTAAGGCTGGAACTGCGGTAATGAAGTATTTTCCTTTTCTGTATTCTTCAGTATGAGATACAGGATGCATCTTATAATTGATAAAAAAAAAGATAACCATCAAAAGCTAACAACAGCCTTGAATAACAACCTCAGTAAAACCCATCTGTAACTACATTTTCAAATCATGAAGATGGAAAATGTTATTATCACATAAAATCCTGACATTGATCTCACTTAGGCCTCTTTAGTTGGTTAACATTCATGGTTTTCAGGGCCCATGAGATAAAAGTTGGAGTGTGTGTGTGTAAAACAAAAAGACTAATATAAGCTAAGATTCACTCTTTTGGTTTTCCATCTTCATACTTTAAATAATTCCCAGAAAGTTTCTAAACACTGTATTGGAGATAATTAACTCTCTTCAGGAGTATTTCAGAGAGGAAAACTAGCTGAGAGCTCTTCCGTTGTTTCAGAGCCTTTCCAAAGAGGCATCTTTCACCCTCAGCAAATGTCACCTGTGTTAAGAAAAAACTTGTCAAGCAAAAATAAAACCTTACTGCAATATTAGTTTAAAACTGTTTCAGTAATTACTTCAGCTACTTCATCCAGGCAATATTTCTCCCCTTCTGGAAAAATTTTGTTCTTAAACTTCCATTAAAAAACAAAACAAAACAGAACAAAACAAAAATTAGTACAATTACTAAGCTAAATTATGACTAACTCTCCATAGACATATTTGCATATTTGCATGGAAGGAAGCATGGAAGAAATAAGAGTTTCATTTTCAAACAGGCAGAGGGTGTTTAAGGAATAGGAACTGATATTTCCACCGCTTTTCAAAAAGTCATATATCTAACCGCTTTATAATCCTTAAATATTCCTTTAGGGCACAAGAACATAATGAGAGTAGGAACTCTTTTTTGTTTGTTTTTTCCTGGAAATAACCACTTGAAATTACCATGGAATCACATTCACAAAGATTGACTATCTGTCCCAGTATATCATGGAGTTTACAAACAGAATTATTCAGAACAAGTTCATTTTATAATTTTCTAATTGACTGCAATGTTGAATTAAATGCCTTTCGATATCTTCTGGTTTTCTTTAAATCAGGAGAGATTACTTGTCAATCAGAGACTATTGCAGGGACTGGAAATGTCTGTATTGCAAGATTTTAAATTGCTAAGATTTCACTTCTCACTAGCTAAACTTCACCTAAAAGACCAATGAGTTTATACTGGAATATCTGAATACTCATTTTAACCAAAAGATAAGAGAAAATAAGTACACAGAAAAAGCTTTGGTTGGCTTAATTAAGAACATCCGAAAAGAGCTCTCCCAGTCATGATTTTCTGGTAAAATCCTTTCACCTTCAAGTTAAACCATCTTATAGCCGCTTTGTTGGGAAAGGAGAACATCAATGCAACCAATAAACTGGTTATCTAAACAATTATACTATTAATTAGCTGTTTCCTTGATCTAATGTCCTGTCTATGCCTGGATGATTGAAAATCCCAGTGTTTCTTTCTTGTAGGTTCCTTCTTACTTGCATCTTTTGGAGTCAGCTAAATCCAAATATTTTAGCTTGTGCCTTTCAACTTTGTAACTCTGTTTGCACATCTGGACCTGGACACATGCACTGATTTGTCAGCTATCCAATGTCTCCCATTGCTGGCTCATTTAGCTGAATATATGACCTTGTTTAATCTTTAGCAATTCAAACGCTAACTCAGTCAACCCAAGAAATAAAACTAGTTCCATATCTTATTTCATATATGAACAGGTAAAATCGTGACTATGATTATATGTAATTTTTCTATAAGCTTTTTCAACATCAAAGTTTTAGAGAGTAAGGCATAACTAATTATGCTGGGGAAAAAAAAAGTCTGAAGCCTACAATTTCATATCGTCATAATTTGTTTGGAATCATTATGCATTTACCTTTGGTCTTATAATCTCTAATACTGAGCAAGAAACACATAGGCAATACATAGGTATCTATTCAGCACTAACTCAGACTTTTTTTGAACAATCTATGATTTCATTCAAAGTTGTTAGAAAAGCTTGGGTTCAGTAGATTTATATTAAAATGCTATCTTTTATAAATAAAGGCATAATTTTGTTTCCCTTTTTGCTTACTAATTTGCAAATACAAAGTATAATTTATATCTTAAGGTTTTATTGATATTTTTATACTTCAATCTAAAGAATGCTATCCACTTAGTATTTAACAATGCCGCAATATATAAATAAAGTAGGTTTTTTACACTGACTATATTTTAGGCCAATTTATTTAGGAATATCCTTCTGATCTAGCTAAACTCTGCTCTTGTATTTTCAATTACATTTTTTTTAGTGTTGTTAGCCTGTCTACTAGGTATCTCTGAAGACATGAGAATTTATATTTCCATCAGCAATTATCTTTACATAGTGAGGTTATTTTTTGTATAATAGAGCTATTTCTATATATAAATAAAACTTAAAAAAAATGATCCAACAAGACTCCATACCCAAACTGAGTCTTTCTGATAATGTTGTCCTAAAACTGCTAGTAATAAAATCTGTCACAAAGAGGAAGGCCATGTTCTTCTCTCCAGTGTGTGAAAATAACTGATGATCTGATCTGTAGGTAGAAAGCTTTAGTTAAGTTTTTCTTTCTTGTTTTTAACCTTACGATTGCTACAAATAAATGAACAAAGCAATAACTTTGCCATTAAGCATAGTAGATGAACACAAAACCGAAGGTCAGTAGTCTAAAAGGAATTCAAATTTGATGAAGAAGAGACCTGTTCAAAGATGGATGGGTAAGTCAGAATATCTGTGGGACATTCCATGAGCAAGATATTCAGAGAGCCGGTGTGTCTGCGGTCTGCTTGCCACCTGCCTCGGGTGTCTCTGAAGTCCTCTAGGGAAGGAGTCATAGTTTCAACATAGAAAAAATTAGATGAAGCACCGCAGTCCTGAGAATCTCCAATCTTCTCGCGGGTGCTCATATCAGGCCTTTCAAATCTGTGCTGTATTACTATATAGTTACTATTCAAAGTAATATACTGAGGAGCTTATAAAAATTTTCTTTGACTCAACTCCCTCGGTCATACGTTAGGCTGCATAAAGCCTAACAGTCCAAAAGCCTCTAGGATTTATTTGAAAAAGGAAAAAGGACTGTCGACATTTATACATGCATTAACTTAAGGAGCTCTGTGTCATGAGGATGATTAATATATCATTTATGGTATGAAGGAAAGGTCAGTCATAGACCACAGCCAATCCTTGTGTCAACAGTAAAAGAATAATATTTACATTTTAAAAAGCAAACAATTTATAAATAGAGTGGCCTGTTAAACAATTCTTTTGCAGGGAAGTTAATGTATCATCTGGTATCTTTGGGGATGCTACAAAATATGTTTCGTAAGACATTTTGAAAGGAATTTCCAGGCATCTCTGTTTTATGACTAAAGTGCCTGTATAAGAGCAAAGGTGCTTCAGCAGGAGGTCTAACAGAACTGTAGTCTAACACTAGCTAGTTTTATACCGGGCTTTGTAGTATAATTAAGTTTTGGTAATCCCCCGGTTTATTCAAAAAATATCAGAATTAGTTCTCTCACCCGAGGAACCAGCTCCTTCATAACGGCATACACGAAGTAAACATTCTGCCCTTATTAATTCACGTCTATAGGGAAAACTCTAGGTAAAATATTTCCTGTGTTATCTTTCTCTTCTCATTTATGAAAATATTAAACATTCTTAGAAATCATATGAAAGAGAAAGGAACAAATACCTTTTCTTCTGGCTTTTATACAGTGGTGTTTTCTGTCAGCCTCAGGATAGATTCTTAATGTTCCTTGCAGGAATAGAGCAAGGGGTATCCATATTCCTCTTCTTTCACCTGTTACTGCACACCTGTGAGACTGATTTTAGGTTTGATCAGATTATTAATTTTCCCACATCTTAGCATTTCTATTGCATCCTGTACACTAAAATTTTGAGCACAATTGAGACACCACCACAATAAAAAAAATCAGGATGATGAATAGTCTCAGGCCTGACCTTTATTATTTTGTCTGAAGTGCATTTCATATCTTGAAACTATCACATTCAAAAAGTTTTGAGATCAAAGAAATCCGTACAGCAGGGAAATCAAAAGGAAGTCAGAATGAAATCTTTCCCTCCAGTTACTTGGTCCCCTTGGGCTCCAAATCTTGAGCATCTGACTTTGTAGTGAGTAAATTTCCCAGGCTTTTTTAATGATCTATTTCTTTCTCTAGTGGCTTCTCACAGTACTTGGGCCAAAAGATGTAGAACATCAGGCTGCACATGGAATAGGATTAATTTTGTATACATTAAGTCTGAGAAAGCACACGTGAGTTTTTTAACCACACATTTGAGTTTGTTAAATATAATTTAATAGATTAAATATAGTTTCATACAGTGTGGTCAAATGAAATTTTGACAATTTGTTGCTTGTATTCTCTTTCTATATTTTATATAGTAACTTGAAATGCAATTACAATACTTCTGGCAAATATACGTGTAGCATAAAACTTTATTGCTACAATGGCTTGATGAGTTATAAGAAGACAGACTGCACACTTACTAAGAAATATTTGTATGCATTATGTTTATAAATTCTGCCATAAGGAAAAATTGCAAAATAAAACAATTCTTTTCTTCTGGTATCTTCCTTCCTATGGCTAATTTTTCTTACACTGAGAAAAGAAGAGAGGAAAGAAATATAAAATTCTGTTTAATCATAGTGTTGCTTTAAGATACTGGGGCTTATCTTTCTAGACACATCAGTACAAGAAATAGCAAACTTCGGTTCAGCTGTTGGCCCAAACTTCACATTCACAAGCACAGTGTATGCGCTGCACATCTGCAGAGTTTTTCCAGTGATTTGCACAGAATCACTACAGAGTTACAGAGGCTCTTTATACCCTGTGGCACTAGTTTCCTCCCTCTTTTGTGCAAATTGGGGGATTTATCAGGTTCCCTGTTGCTCTTCAGCCAAAGTACTTCCAGTTCCTCCACGCTGAAAGCAGAGCTTGCACAGAGAGAAAATGGAGAGATTCGGTTTGCTCTGCAGTTACGGGGAAGGTTGCTTAGGAACATCTTGTTCCCCTAAAGATGCCCTGAATTCTCTGACACTTCGCAGAGGATCTTGGAGTAGCCACAGGTTCAGAAGACTGAATCCCACAGGCTTGTTTTGCTAATACATAAACCCATAAATTCCTGCAATTACCTGCAAGCTTCAGCCTCTTCCCAGCCCATTTTCTCCAGTTGCAGGGGGAAAAACAAAAACAAAAAACAACAAAAAAACCCACTTTTTTCTGTCTTATACTCTTTAATTAGGAATTAATCTTTAATTCAGAGTACATCTGAAGAAAAGCATACAAAGTTAAAAAAGATGAAAACAAATAGGTCTATTGTTTATATCAATCATAGTCTTCTATCAAAATTTACTTTCGTCATTCAGCGGAATGCCATGTTAAAACAAAATCATCAGCCTTCAGTTGTCCTGGAATTACCCAGTACTTGTGAAGGTGGCTAGAAGTATTTGCAACATGCAACTAAAGAGCGAGTGAAAGAATCTGAGAACATGAAAAGGAGAAAAGAAAATCATCAGAGCTGCTAATTTGTTGAAATTAAATTGAGAATTTTAGCTTTATACTCTGCTCAACTAAGAACTGCATCAACATGCTGGTAAGACATGTCAGGATGTTCATAGTGACTATACAATGGCCAAATTCTGCTTTTACTTAATCTCATGAATCTTTTGTTTTACATTTCCTATTAATACTTTTATGTTAAATCACATTTGGAAGGACTCATGAGAAATGAGGGCTAAACCGGAATGGAAACAGAAAACTCACAAATAAGCCATTTATTGTTTTGCCCATGGGTTGCTCTAAGGTCTATTTTACATCAAACTGTTTACATCAAGCTGTCAGTGCAGCTGTACTGCAATGCATACTCTGATGAGTATTGCATTTCTTATGTAATACTCAGTGAAATATAATTAGTGTTATTTTTCATCATAAAACAACCATCTCCAATTGACTATCAGGCCAATTTTCAGAGATGCAGGACCTGAGGAATAAGAAATCTCCCTTAATATGTAGCTACATACTCTGTAGAGAAGTGTTGTTGTCTGCTATTAGGATCAGGATTTCCTTAAGAACATATTCCACAGTGAAGAAAGATTCAGTATAGAAAACAAGAGCAACTCCGGGAATAACTTTGTGAAAAATATAGAATAAATTGTAATTTCTGAAATACTTTAGAAAAACTTCAACAGCTTGAGCGTGTGCTCAAATACACATACACATCAGCAGCGCACTTCCACTTCTTCCCTATTATTTTTGCATGTCAGAAATAAAGTCATTTTTCATAAAAGGGATTTGCTAAAGAGATGTTGAGGAAAGAGAAATAAACAGATATAACCTTCTAGGTTTGTGGCTGCTGTAAGTTCCTGAGCAAAACCTCTGAGAATCCTGGGCATCTCCATGGGATGAAGAATTTACAGGAATGTTTCTGATCCTCTACTTCAGAGTACTTTCACACTGCAGTTACACAATATATTTAGGATTTTCTAAATCTCTATTTACCCCCAGGCTCACAATAACATAAAAAAAAAAATCAGAATCAAAGTCTAATTTGCCTTCTGTAATTTTGTATTTTAAATTTTGTGAAATTTCACCAGTTTTGTTTTAAAATTATTTTATTTTTTTCATCCATTTTGAATAATTGTCATATTTCGATATTTTTCTTTTAACTCACTGTGACTTTTTGAAAACAATGTAACTTTTACAGAAGTTTTGAGCAATTTGTCAGGTCTTTTTCTCCCTCTTTACTATTTCCTTTTAATTGTGCTTCGTTTTTAAAATATTACTATAATTCCATTTCTGATTTTTGAAGACTTTTCAAGTTTTAGAAAGACAAAGCAACCTGATTAATATATCCACGAAAGTTTTCCTCAGACAACCAAATTGTTAAACAGAAACTGCTTCCCAATCAAAATATTATTTAATAAGTAGTTTTGAAATTTGAAATAAAACCGCTGCAGTGGCAATAAGTATATTATATTTAGTCAAGTTCTAGGATCTGGAAGGGTTCCACACTAAAAATAATAGATTCTTGTGTTGAGGTTTTCTCATTACATCTTTAAGTTTTCTTTATAGAGAGAACAGCTCTCCCTGCAGCTTGGTAAATGACCTGCCTAAGGACCTCTGCAGAACACCCCCACACGCATGCTTCAGTGCTTTTCCACCATCAGAGAGGCAAATGAGCGCTCTGCACTTACCCTTCTTGTCGCTCCTCATTCTCTCACACTATAGCAACCACGAAGAAAGAACGGCTTAGATTTCAGAGTTAATGCAGGTCTGCAGAACATTGTGTTCTGTTGATATTCACCTAGGACATACATTTTCCGAATAGGAACATATCATAGAAAGCTCTTACCTGTCTCTTCTGCTTTCCACCCAAGCTTTGTTCTGTACTCTGTTTATGAGTTTCAACTCCAAAACCTTTGATATAAATTGTCAGGGACTTCTTCCATTTCAGATCCACAAACTCTGTACTTATGAGTTATTTCCACAGGCTCTAATGGATTTTCATCATTTTTGCAGATCACAGGGAAAAAAATAAAGGCCTTACATATTTAGGCTTAGTGTTTGTGATAGACCATGTCCTGCTGTGACAGGTAAACAGTCTTCCCAGGGACACAAAAGCTTTTCCTGATTAAGCATGCTAGGGAGTTATGCATTTCCTTTTATTTCCATTGAAAAGATACTTTGCTCAGTGACAAGCAGCTTTTCTTGTGAGTAGTTATACGTTTTATCTGAGTGGAACATAGTACATGTTTGACAGTTTCTTTACACTTAATTAGCTCTTACAGTTGATTAATTGCAACTTATTAGAATAAAATTACTATTTTTGAAAAACATGCCCTTTGATAATCTCATTAGTTTATTTAGAGATATCAAAAGGGTTTTGCAGATGGAAGAACTGCAGATGACTCAAGAGTCATACCAATACCAAAAAGAATCTACCGGTATGATTCTCTCTTTGCTAAGAAGATTTAACCACCTATTACTACTGATGACCTAGAGACTATAAGATTGTGCTGCACAGAGAAAAAATGTATGAGCTATAGAACTGAAGTGGAGAGAGAAAGAGAGAGAGAGAAGAAATGCACTAATCTTTCTTCAAGCCATGGCAGACGCCACCTCAAGATTCCCTAGTGCAGTAGATGAAGCATGACTGAACACCACAGCAAAATGGTGGCTCAGATAGTTTTCAGCTGCGTTCACTCAAACCTTCAGGGAAGAGAGCAAAGGCAACAAGATAATAAAATCAACAGATACATCAAGGACAGGTGTTTTTTAGATTGCACGTATGTCCACTGAGACGCAGAACTGATGGATGTATTCTCTGAGAGCAGCTGGCACCACAGCTCCTTGGGACTGAGGCTGGTGCGGCTGATAAGAGGAACTGCAAAGCAAAAGAACCATGGAGAAGACTGAGAAAGAGACTCAAATGATTCCCATGCATTTTTAATACATAGAGGAAATATAAACAAAATTGTAGGAATAGCAATTAAATAACTAAGGAAAAATACTTACAAAAGCAAAGGTACTGATAATGATCAAAGCAGTAGTCAGGAAGGTGATTCTGACTGTGCTTGATGTTAATAGGAGACTTAGTGCGATCTGTAAGAAGCATCAAAAACATTTGTAGCATAAAATGTGAAAAAAATGGCCAATGAAATAAAATATTTGAGTTTACAGTATAGGATGTGAAAGTGAGTACTGTAAAGTGGAAACAGAACTAAAGGGGATTAGCAGCTGTAAATGGTTCACACAGGTAAAAGACATGCTGCTGAGAAAAAAAGAAAAGAAGAATAGTGGGATTTTTAACTATGAATTAAGCTCTAAGACAATATGAAATAACAGGTAGAATATTCAATAGGTTAAAATTATCTTTGAAAAGAGATTGTATTACCATTTTGAAATTACATCCCATGGAAATGAAAAAATTATCAGGAAGACTTCCTCACCTAACATGACAAGTAATCATATCAAAAGTATGCTGGAACAAGTAAAAATATTCAAGAGGTGGAAAAAGATCAATGAAAGCCATAAAATTAAACATTCTACGCCATATATTACACTTCTGTGAAGTCTAATAATACAGTGCAGGGGTGTAATTTCACGAAACTGATTAAAATAAGTTACTCTCCTAAAACTGGATTTGCCCAAATTATACAATTCCAAAAGTAACCTCCTGCCTCTAAGATAACCGAAGCCACAAATATTTCTTTTCACCTGACACTGCAGGATCACAAATGAAGCAAGTGTGTGACGTGGAATAATTTACTGCTGTAATGTTCTCTCCAATGTTCTTATTGAAGAACATCGGAGGGTGGATCAGGTCACCCTGTGGCAAGATTTTTTGTGTTACTTAACTATTAAAATGGAGAACCGTGTAAAAGGAGGAAAAAAAAAACAATAAAAATGGCATCCAAATGCCCTCAAAGATAGTTAAACAGGAATCCAGCTTGCATAAGCATTGATCCCAGAACACTGTATGTACTTAGGCAACAAGTCAAAGATGATGATAATTGAGGACTAACAGTTCAGTAGATTGCTCCTGGCCATTCTGTGCCACAGATACAGCCACAGTACTGATTAGGCTTCATGAAAGACTGTCACCCTTCTTGAATCATTTTAACATCATTCTGCTCCTGCAGGTACCATTTCCACTGTATTCAGCCTGGACAAAGACAATTTAAATGCATTTCCCATAAATGTGTAATTTTCATAGGTATGGACACGCTCTTGAACATTTAAAGCTCGACATCTTTGTGATCAGGCAGTTTTTGCCTGGATTTACAGTTTTATGCTTGTTGGGGAGCTTTGTTTGGATATTTTAAAACTCAGGCTCTTATTCTCTGTAATTGTCCATTAGTATACAGCCAGAGAGAGAAAGAAAGTGAATGCAGGTATCAATGTATTTCTTAACATTGCTGTTATTTTTAATATTCTTTTTCTAGAACATTTTTTCATTTTTACATCTTCTTCATTTCTACTGTATAAAAAAGGAGTCTATATGCCTTTGTGTTTGTGTGCAAATGTGTATATATGCGTTTTCAAACATTACAGTTTAGAATTAAAAATGAGCATTTAAATGGCAGAAGCATTGAGCAATTCTAAATAATATTAACGACTCTAAACTGCCAAAAGCAAGAATATACCTAGCAAGTGGCTGAGAGAGAAACAGTATGCAAAAAAAAAAAAAAAAAAAAAAAAAAAAAAAAAAATTTAACTTGACTTTAAATTAAATTTACATTAATGTATTTACATTAAGCTATTGCTACAAAGAAAATCACTCAAAGATATGTCAATTTAGCATGTATTTATCACACCATCTCTTCACATCCATATACACTCTATACACACTTGCTCTTTCTCCAGTCCTCAAGATGAGTAGACAAATTTATCCAGCACTGAGTCAAATATTTAAAACATATTTTACTGTTTCAGAGATCCAGATAGAGAGGTCCTCAAAAACAACCCAGTAGTCACTAGATCTTATGAATATGCTTTAACTTTCACATATATATTAACAAAAAATACGAATCAGATGTATGCTTAATGGCAACTGATAGACTACTTCTTAAAATGCCTAGTGTCTCGTTGCCGTTTTCGGCAACTGTTGTGCTCAAAATTTAACTTTGGATATGTTTACTCTCTTTGATCCAGGCACAATTATTAAAGCAAAATGGCCTAACAATCAAACTTATCTTTTCATCTTTCTGATTCCACTTTTAATTATAATCTCAAGATATAGCATTTTTTCATTTATTCCTTTGAATCCCCCCTCTTTCCTGTTCTTTATGTGATCTCCCAAGACAAACAGAACTCTTATAGGAAACACATTTTTGTTCTTGACAGTCTTCTGCCTCTATATATTTAACTACTGAGCCAGTGTAACATAATGCAGAGTTGCCATGTTTTATATTTCAGACTTTATAAAAAGTCACTCTTCTTGAAAATCGAGTCACACAGGAGCTGGCCATCGGATGAGATCTGTGGGAGACTGAGAACTGTTCAGTTCAAGATCCCAGCTCCCACAGCGATGATTGCCAGGTGCTTCTGAGAGGTATAAAAAAGCCTTCAGATGAGAGGACTAAACTTGCTGAAAGATTTTATTTAAACCCTAATATTTACAGGCTTAAGTCCTTAATCATGAAGCTTTTATGTCCTTCTAAATACAAATTATAATAGGATATTCTAGCTGCTATGGTAAATACATAATCCTTCTTTTAATCTTGCTAAATTGAAGTGTAACCTTTGACAATAAGTGCTACTGTTGAATTACACACTGTATGAAAAAATTAATAATCTTACTATCATTTTGAATTTAGTATTTTTCAGTTTCAATGAACTTCACTTTGTGGTATAAAGAAAAGAAAAACTTCTGATCTTTCTTTTCTAGTATTTTCCAGTTGAAGCAACAGCTTCTTATGCTGGCAATTAACTGAGCTTTGTTACTGCTGTCCCAAAGAGCTCCCTTGGGAAAGTTACCTATGAGGAAATTTTCCAAAAGAAGGAAGTGATTTAAGACCACCAGTTCCAATGATAAGCCAATAAGATGTGCTACTAACTACTTGGACACTTCTGAAAATAATGTTTTACGGGCCACCGCTACAGAGTAGGCATAGTAATAATGAAATAGGAATTATAACAAAATTAAATTAATTCCCTACTTCCCAAAAGTGTGGTAAAGATAAATACATTAATTTAGATAAGGTGCTAAGAAGCCTCTGTGCTAAGTTTCAGTAAGTCTATAAATAAACAGCAAATGTTATTGTTGCTGAGGAAGAACTTAGTGATGTCTGAGCTTTTCGATTAATAATAGTGATCATTCTAAAAACAACATACAGAATTGTGGCATCTTTTCAAAATCACACAGGTTTTATTCACTCTTTCTTCCTCCATTAAAAAGTTATGAGCATGTTAATCTCAAACCCAGAAATTTTCAGTCCTGATGCACCAAAATAATTAAGTTGGAAGAATAGCTTAGTGTCTGCATAAATGTAAATTGGGTACCCCTTTTAGAAAAAGCCATTTATGGAAATCACAGTGCACAAAATCAGTAAATGTGGCTATATGTGCAAAACTGGGAGTTACAATCTTCTCGCAACCATCTATACGGGCAATAAAGTCCAGCAGAGTGTTGTGTAAAAATGTCAGTGGTGGATATCAACCCTTGTATTTTTTCCAATAGATACTTTGATTTACAACTTGTCTGGATTTATTCTACTTCCAAAAGTTAGACTGGATTTACATTTTCACAGCATTCAACTGTTTTGTAGTCACAATTTACACTCATTTGGTGTAATTAAAATATATGTTATAGTCCTACAAGACACTTTACGGGTATGTATTTCCACACTGTATCTCCCTCAATCCCAAATCCTTTTTTGTTCATTAAGCTATACCTTAAAAAACAACAGATACAATTATCTCTAAAGCAAATCACTACATAGCTCTAATAAAGCACACACATGATTTGAATTTCTCTTTAACACTCTATCACCAATTTAGAATTTAAAATAAAGGCTTCTCTTTAAATAAATCGAACTCTAATTAATTATGGTAAGAAATCTGCAGTAATATCAGTGATTTATCTCATTCTAACACAAGATATAGACTTAAGTTCTGTTCCAGAGAAATAGTGAAATTTTGTACAGTAGTGTCGTATAGAATTCATCTTGGAATACGAATGCATTAAATAGCACAGGGTAATACTGAATTCTAGCTAGTTTGTTGCTTTTTCTGGTTAAATTTAACCCTAGCTGACTGACAGTTAGATGGAACAATCAAAATACTCTTCCTTGCTACTCTCCAACTCAAAAGCATAATTTGTTGTATCTGTTTATAGTTATTACAGTACAAATGAGGAAGAAGAGAAAAATTCAAGCATCATTGCCGTTACTCTCAAGGAACTGGAGGGAAGCCTAAAGACTTACAACTAGGTATATAACTATTTGTATGTCTATCTATCAATCTATGTATGTCTATATACACATAGATTTGACTAATTCCCACCAATGCGTTTGCAAGTCTGGTCAGGACTAACACAAATATCTCTGTTGGATATTCTACTGAGAAACAAAAATGGAAATGTTAAAAGGAGTATTTGAAAACTGATTCTAAACACGGGCCTGTTATTCATTAGATAATAATGATTAGATAATCAATGAAATAACAGATCACCAATGATTTAAAGTAGAACTTAATTATTCAGAAACTGAGGTTCACTGATGGTCAGTGGGAATTAAATTCCAAAATGTCTATTTTTTTAAAATAAGATCTTGAAATACATAAATACTCCTGTAAAATCTCCCACTATATTTCATATTCTTCCCAGATTATGCTTAATTTAGCCTATTTGAAAAGATTATTTCCCATTAAAAACAAAAGCAGATAAAATAAAGGCAGTTACAATTAAATAATACATTTAAAGTCTGATTAATTTCTGGTTGTTCTTCTATGAGCATCTATTGTTTTTGAAGTAGAAGATTAAATGTTAAGCAGAAGAGAGCAGCCTTCATTTTTTTATCTTATTGTTTCTATGTGATACACAAAATTAAAGAATGGCTTTGACTAATAGTCAATGCCAGGAAATTCAACAGTAAAACTGGATAGGGAAGGGAAAATGGTTTTTCCCATTCGTTCAGGTATGTGAAAGTTTTACCAGTAATATGTTTTGCTAGATGTAATTTGAAAAATTAAATTTGAAATTAAAATAAAAATATTTGATGTAAGCCATCGTTTTACTCCTCAGAGTTGGTCACAAACATATTTCCTAAAGATATTTAATTAAAAAATGCCTGTAACTGTAGTTTTGCTGCTGTTAACTGCAGTACGCATCTAACTTTTCTCATCTATTATACATTAATAAGGAGAAATAGGTGTTATAAAAGCCTTTTGGTTAAAGGTTGATTTTAGCTTTTTCAGGTATACTATGTTCTATAAACATTTAAAGTCACTCATCAGTTTGTTTTTTTTTCCTGATAGGAATTAGGAAAAAAAAGTATAAATCAAACCTTAGTTCTAATAAGTTCAGCTCTCGTGGACTCCTGCTGCCTACGTTCTCCCTCAAAGGCATTCTCATGGCCAAATGCAATGATTACCCCTTCTGGTCTGGCATCTTGGAGTGTAATTGGGCATCGTGGGAGTGCTCGTTGGAGGAAAATCTCAAGTCTAGTCAACATTCTCCATGTATTTTCAGGCAGAGACACAGTCTAGACTCAAACCTACCTGCTTATGTTAACAGACAGTATACAACATTATACCCTCAAGCTGGGCATCAAAATCGCAGTCTAGCCGTGCCTCTCTCTACAGAAGGGTTTTATGCGTGGCTGCAGCTAACGGCTGGGCTCACTGCTACCGTGACGAAGTAGAAAACTGCTCGCGCTCCGGTATGAAGAAACACTGGAACAACCCTGAGGAGCAATCTGCCAGGGCAATGCAAGAGTGCCTTGACTTCTCCTCAAAGAGTCAGCAGTTATAGAAAGGCAGTCTTGACCTGAGGAAATACGGAATACAAATAAAATAATTATTCTGAAAATATAAAGGCATCAGCAAATGCATTCCTTTATTCCCATTGCCAGTGTAATTTCTAATGAGACTAAGAAACAAGCCTGTGGTTGTTAACACCGAGAAACTGGATAGAATAGCATTGAAATCAGTGCAATACTGCAATACCTGACACACACAGCCCATCCTGTACCATTAGAAAAGTGAGTAGGACTTAAAATCACTTCACATACTATGAAGTGACACCGTGACCTTTCATAGTCAATAAAATACTTTTGAAAGACTAGTTCAAAGGCTGGTGAAGTCCAATGGTCACATTCAGTCAGGCCTTTGAAGGTGTACCTAGTTTTATTTACCCTTCTTAAATCATAGTTGATGTGGACATGACCTTATCATGAGCCACAAGTTAGAGAAATTCTGTAGTAAAAAATATAAATGTGATAACCAGTCCTTTTGTCCAAAACTTGGTAGGCTTTGGGAAGCATCGGGGCAGTCTTAATACCTTGCATGGACAAAAGATTTATTCTGTAAATGTGATTAATTTAAATAGTTATTTAAATTGAACCTTTTCACATTTCTCCATCAATAGTACACACTGTAGCCTATATAGTCTCTTTATAGCAGTCTCTTACACAGAGGTTTACGTCTGCATTTGCATTTTACTGCTATTATTATTATTATCATCATCTATTTTTGTGTTATCTCCTTTTGTATTAATGACCACATAACACTACCAAAACACAAACACATTCAAAAACCAATGAAAAGATTTCAATTCTTAGCCCATATCAAACCAATTAAAAACCCTAATATAGTATTTATGTGAAAGATAAATCGTGAGCTTTCTTTCCAAAATATTAAACAAGAATAAAGAAAGAGAAAAAAAATCTTATCATTGATAATAAATATTTTTAATTGACTTTTGCTATTGAATGTTAAAAATGGAGAAAAACATAAAATGATAGTCTTACCTCTTGCCGTTTATCTGCTCCCATCGGAACGCCAATCATTTTCAGTTATGGTATCTTTTAGGAACTCTTTTCCTATGTGATTTTCTTTGCCTTGTCATATACATTTCCTGTATATGGACACAAACCCACTGCTTGGATACTGATTTGTAGAGCAGAGAAGGCAGAGGAATAGTTATTTGTTGTACCAAATGCCTCCTTTTAGACAAGTAGCTGCCCCCATTGGGCCACATTATAATACTTTTACTCATGGGGAGTAGCAATGTGAGAAAAGATTAAACAAGTGGTAGGATTTGTAGGGTGTGAAGTGGAAATAAAGAGAGGTGCATGTTTTACAAGAGGTTAGTCTGTAGTGGTCCGGGTTGGTTATGAATGCCCATGGAGCCCAGGTCACTTACAGGAGGTCCCTAGGGAGGAATTTTGGAGCTTCCCAGAGCTTTGCTACCCACTTAATACAGAAGGTAGGAGCTGCCTTCCATGGCACTCATTGCCAACAAAACAGTTTAACATCTAGTCTAGCATCAAGGACATTTTTAGGTCCGTATGGGAAAAATAAGAAGTCTACAAATCCTGGATTTTACATAAAGATATGAATAAACATTCTTAATTCATTAAATCTATTCTGGTGAGCATCAGCCTCAGACACAGATCCTACAACTAAAAATTTTTTTGACATTGTACAATCAGGGATGTAAACAAACACATGTGCAAAGCATGCTCCCTGACATCTCGCTCAAAATGCCCCTGTATCTTACTATTCTTGTTTGCAAAAGCAAAGAGGAAAATACAGTAACTAGGGCACCAATTCAAGTAAAGATCAGTTCAAAGATAATGACTGTAGATTACTTTTAATAAACAGATAAGGGAATATGCTTAGAGCTGGACTCAAATAAAGTTCCAAGTGAAGTTAAAAATGGGTTGGTAGCAGTTTTTTTCCAATATATTGAAGGAGAAAGAAAAATATTAATCATAGGTGCTGCATTTGGTTGAAATAAGTCTAATGCAAAGAACCACAGGCTCTTGAATCCAGATCTGAATCAAATCTCTAGGTTTAAATGTAAATGTAGGTACTATGATTATGTGTGTCCCAGCACCCATGATTTATGCTCTAAGATAAATATTTTTAACATCAAGTTCAATGCTGAGATCTGATAAAGCTCACATATCACATATGCCATCTGATCTGATCATGTCCTATAGCTCTGTTTGTGAAGTGAAGAGGTAAAAAGTGAGACAAAATTTATGGAGATTAAACTGTCCATTTTCCCTGGATTCTGAGGAAAACAAACCAGTTCATAATGACATTACTTAATAGGCTTCAAAATGAATTATGAAAATGACAGTGAAAGCAGTATATTTGGAGAATCCCAGTGTGATTAGGAGACAACTGAACTCATTTGAAAAAAGAGAAGTAACAGAGTAAGAATAAATTAAACTTAGTCCTTCCCTCTCTTCCTCCTCCAGGCTGACAGTTATAACAGCTCCTCTTGCTCAGAAAAATAGTGTTCTTAAATAACCGAGAAATGGAACAGTAAACAAAATATCTTATGATATCTATCTATATGATATCTATTTATACGTAGCAAAAGTATTTAGGATGTAACAATGAATGAAAAATGTTAGGATATTATTGGAAAGATTCCTGAGATTGTGTCTTTTGCTTATGCAAAAAATAGCCAAAGATCTTTTTTTGTTTTTTTTTTTTTGGTTTTTTTTTTTTGGCTTGTTATATGACAAAAAATGTCTGAAAAGAGTGCAGTGGGCTAATGAATGCTTTGGCATAGGTTGCTTACACACATCCCAAAACAAATCCAAAGAAACTGAAATCCAACTTGCATGTTTACTTTCCTCTGTTACGATTTTCTTCCAAATTATGGTGATATATATTTGAAGAAAATAAATAATGTACATGTCATACCATTACTTATTAGTAAATGGTACTGTAGTAAAGAAGAACTGAAATCAATAAAAAATCTCACACCTGATGAGTTATAAGTTAGAAATGATTATATTAAATATAGTTGAACGTGAATATAAGCATAAAATTAGGCTTTATGTGGGCACTCTTACCAAGATGTGTATATCTCACAGGACTTTGAGAAGCATAGGATTTTAATTTTGACCCACTGACGCAGCAAATTAAAAAAAAATTGAAGACATTTAGAATAAATATGCAATCCTGTAGGCAGAGAAAATTGCCACTATTAAAACAAAAGTTCTGGATAGATCACCATTACTGTTGTTTCGGTCTCTCTCAGTAGTACCGGCTGGTAGAAGTCCATCAGAAAACTAAAGCGTGAGCTTCGATTTTATGTAAAAGAAAGAAAGAAAGAAAGAAAAAGACTGAATAATTCAACTGTAGAAGACAGGGCAACTTCATAGAGTAGTCCAGTAGTGCCAGATATAGATTCTGGCTCCTGATGCAAAATTGCAAAGATTGAATAAAACCAAGATTTAATTTACAAAGATAGGTTAATGCCATAAATATCCCTACCTTTGTCTAGACTTTAAAAAAAAAGGTCAAAATAATAGTAACAAGATCGACCATCACAAACTATGAGAGTAGTCTCCGTGAAGAACTGCCATGGGTTTAGCAAACCCATTTACTGGTAGCAATGTAGCTTTTGCAGGAAGGAGCTCAGCATGAACTTGTTTAACCTGACAAGAGATTGAGATAGCTCAACCTTCCTGAAAATTAATAAAGGGTGACCTTGTTGACTCTGAAGTCAAGTCAAAATAGCAGTAACAGTAAACACTAATCCTGGGCATGACAAGAAGCAATACTATCTACAGGACTACAGATCATTTAGAAAAACTTGACATCCACAAGTCCATGGGCCCCGATGGGATGAGCCCACAAGTGCTGAGGGAGCTGGTGGATGTTGTTGCTAGGCCTCTCTCCATCATCTTTGAAAAGTCATGAAGAACAGGAGAGGTGCCTGAGGACTGGAAGAAGGTTAATATGGTTAATAGGTAATATCATTCTAGTCTTCAAAAAGGGCAGGAAGGAGGATCCAGGAAACTACAGGCCAATCAGCCTCACCTCCATCCCTGGAAAGGTGATGGAACAGCTCATCCTGGATGTTATCTGTAAACATGTGAAGGATAAGAAGGTGATCAGGAGTAGTCAGCATGGATTCACAAAGGGGAAATCATGCTTAACCAATCTAATAGCTTTCTATGATGTGATAACTAGCTAGGTAGATTAGGAGAGAGCAGTGGCTGTTGTCTACTTTGGCTTCAGCAAGGCTTTTGACACTGCCTCCCATAACATCCTCCTAGATAAGCTCGGGAAGTGTGGGTTAGATGAGCAGACAGTGAGGTGGATTGAGCACTGGCAGAATAGCAGAGCTCAGAGGGTTGTATCAGGGGTGCAGAGTCCAGCTGGAGGTCTGTAGCCGGCGGTGTCCACCCAGGGGTCAGTCCAGTCTGCGAGAGCTGGGCCTGTTCGCCTGGAGAAGACTAAGGAGGGATTTTACCAATATGTTTAAGTATCTGCAGGGAGAGCATAAAGAGGATAGGGCCAGGCTCTTTCCAGTGGAGCCCAGCCATAGGACAAGAGGCAACGGGTACCATTTGAAACATAGGAAGTTCCATCTGAATACGAGAAAAAGCTTTTTTACTGTGAAGGTGACAGAGCACTGGAACAAGTTGCCCAGAAAGGTTGTGGAGTCTCCTTCCTTGGAGATATTCCAAAGCCATTTGGATACAATCCTGGGCAACGTGCTGCAGGTGACCCTGTTTGAGCAGGAGGCTTGGACTAGATGATCTCCCGAGGCCCCTTCCTACCTTAATTCTTCTGTGATTTGATGACTTGAACAGTGTTTCTGCTGTTACCATGCAGAAAGTGCATTCATGAAGCAACAGCAGCAGAAAGGAAACAGAGATGATGATAACAGGCCATAGGAAGGAGTTAGGATGGATGGAAGATGAAAAATATGAACAGAGGATATAGCAGACCCTGAGTATAACAAATATGGAAAGACTACTTTCGCATGACGTGAGAAGGTTTCACCATCCACGACACAGAATGTAGAATTTATAAACAGTCATGAAAGAAACACAAGTAATTAATTATAGTAATGCTGATGCATGAGACGGTTTTAACTTTTTCTCAATTTGCTTAGTTTTGTCTACACAGACTAAATAATCTGTTATTAACAGGTTTTATACACCTGTTTATCTCAGTCACGTCATTCCCTGACATGTGTGAAGAATGTTTATGGGACAGCAGTTACAGTGGTATCAAGAATTATCCGTCACTCGTCAGAACTAGCCTGTTTTTTTTTTTCAAACGCAACTACAGTAGTTGTGATATAAAACTCTCTTTTTGAATCCATACACAAAACCTTCATTCCCACACAGATTACACATGAAGTGCCTGACCGTTGTTTAGTAAAGTAAATGATATCCACCTTTCAAAAGTATTTCTCTCTAGGTCTTTGTCAAACACCAAAAAGTATAACGTTGGTACTTAACCTATCTTTTATTAAAAGCTGAAGTTAAAGCTCTCTCTGAAGTTCTCTCTCAAACCTCTAGCTCTGTTGAATTTTATTACCTATATAAGTATAAAAATTGCAAACAGATTGTCATGGTAACAGGGAGGCTGTCCCGGTTTCATGCTGTGTTACTTCAAGAATCTGGAGCGATTAAAATGAACAGTGAAGGCAAAGAGAGAAAGTGACCTGAGGAAGAACGAGTGGTTGGAAGAGGCTGCATGCCTGCTACCCTACCTGTCTACAAATATCTACAGAAGCGAAAGCGCACATATTTTTTCCTTGTCTTCCATACAAACAAGCTGCCATGAATTGCCTTGGTATCTGATGGTTCTGTATTCCAAACCTAGCCTATTAATGAAGATAACAGTTCTGCACACATTGGTGCTTCTTCTGAAATAGATTTTAGATATTTATGATTAATATGTGAAATAAGTTAGCAGAGCAACATAAATATCAAAGTGCCATGCAGTATAGTGCTTGAAAATCAGGAGTGGCTTCATTAGTTAGATCAAGTCTCAGACTGTTGTTTTATCTAAAAAAAAAAAAAAAAAAAAAAAAAAAAGGTCATATAATGAATCTGACATAAGTATGGTAAATTGCCTCAGAAATCATTTCTATTTCCATGTGTAATTAAATCAATGCGCACTCATGTAGAAACAAATCCAAACATAATTTCTGGTACACACAATTAGCAATACAAAACTGACTGATACAGAATAAAGGACAGCTGTTGAGAGAAGGGTTAACTTTTTTAATCTTCATTTCTATTCCCAATGACAATAAAGAATATACAAATAAATTATCTTTATAGCTTTTTCAAGGCCAGTGAGAATTAAATATTAAGTTTAGCTTTGTCTCTAGACAGTCACTCTTTGTAAGTCAATTTTGCTTTTATATACTTATGCACAAGAATAATGCTACTGTGTTTTGAATTAAAAAAATTGAAACGCAACAGCATGTCTTTTGATTTTCTTTCCCTAACATTTTTATTATCACATAAATATATCTATGTGCTATACTTGTAATCACAGACCAGAAATGCTTCTGCTGCTGGCTAAAGTACTTTATTTCCCGTGTTGGAATGTCATAATGTCAATGTACAAAACTAGGGAATAGGGCTAACACACACAATTGAAAAATGCTGACTACTGCTATCTATAAGAAAAAGTTAAACTCCACTTTACTTGCTACTTTCAGAAGCAATCAATCACACTGTGGCAGATTAACCAGACTTTTGTGCATGCACCGAGCTCTATTGCTGAAGTTACAAGAGTCTGCCATTTTACTAAATTTACTGATATATTTCTTACACCTCATGGAATTAAGATTATTGCTGTTGCGCTGGCAGTTTCACTGGCACTCTCCTTGTTCTAATTTAAAATTATTTGCCTGATCATTTGGCCTTTTGAGTGCTTGATCCATTCTTTAGAAAGAGAGAACAAAAGGGATGATTGTGAAGCCAATACTTAAATGGATAAATGATGCTAAGTCAGCTACTGGCATTAAGAAAGGCTTGCCAGAATTAGCTCAGCTCTGAGTCTACTTACCTAACCAATACCGCAAATGAAACTACTGGAGGTGACACATTGGAACCTGAAATCCCACAATTTCAGAGCAGATTTATTGTGATAAATGGTTCCCACCCTACCCCACTCCTTATGGCGTTTTTATGCCATAGGCAGGTCTATAAAGATCTACTCTGTCCTTTCACAGTCACCTGGCAGTCAAGACCAGCCTCAATATGTTGCTCCTGAAACTCTCCCCACGCTGACATTTTAGCAAGCTCCCAGCAGATAAACTGCATAAGGGAGATCTGGAAAAGCACCTGTCCCAGTCAACCTGCCTTATATATTTATGTATAGCTATCCCTCAGTGCTGCACAGTGCAGAATGTGCCACAACTTACTCACAGCCTCTTGCAGTATCTCACTCCCCCAGGAATGAGCAGAGCATCAGTTTCTTTCCACCCCTTTCTTCTCTCACCCAGCATGAGTAGACTTGTTAGATCAAAAACCACAGTGGCAGAATAACTCTTGGAAGAAGGGTAAGCAGTGAAGGGAAGCACGGCAGGCAGGAAGAGACTGTGTGTGCATTTGGCCATATGGTTGTGAAGACTTTGAGGAAGTCTGGTGACTGCACCAGGTTTTATCACTCTGTGCTACAACAGCACGTAACAGCAAGAATACTGTTAATAGCTAGTTGCTGTCAGCGTAATTATCAGGGAGTGCTACAAGGCCATAGCCAGGCTGGACTACAGTCAGGCTGGAGGTGTAACATGCCTAGTTCTGCCATACTCATGGGCTGCTACACATTTCCATCCAGGATCCATTGAAGAGAACCCAAGATTATCATGATCATTGACATAATTATATATATTCATCATATCATCATATTCCAGAGCTTGGCTGATCATCACAACAGCAGCAGCTACATTAGTCACCTGCATAACAGCTGTGAGCATCAGAATCTTTCTTCTCTACATCCAAGAACAACTGCTACCCTATTCTTACTACATGATACAGGTATCCACAACAGAGGGATGCCTGTCTGTATTGCCAGTGATATAATCTTTTCTATTTACAGCTAGTGACTGCAGCATCCACAGGTCATCAAATGAGTCTCTGCTTCCTGACACATTACTACAAGGTGTAACTTGTTGATAGCCCTGCCCAAAAGATCTACTTTATTGCTGCACAGAGAACCTGTCAGAACTGGGCACTGAAAATGTCCTTCAAACAGCTCAGTGCCTGAATCGCTTTGCTCTCTTGGTGGACTTGTCTGCAAAGAGTCATGCCAAAATATGACTAATGTGTTTTTCAGGGGAAATTCTGGCTTGGAGACTCTCATACCTTCCCTCATATACTCCTGTTTCAGTAAGTTTTATTTTCTGCATGAGGTAGAGAGCAGATCCTTTCTGCTGTTGCCATAACAACAGGCAGAAAAGAAAACTGACCACCCTGGACACCAGTGTCAGAATTCTCCGACCTTCTTGTTAAGAAACCTTCAGAGCAGGCAAACACTTTCTCTCTTCAATGTGACTCCCTTTTTTTTTTTTTTTTTTTTTCTTTTCTTTTTTTCTTTTTTCTCTCTATACTGGTAGAAACCTTGTCAGGAGCTACTGATACACCACTGCTTGAAAAACAGCCCCAGCTTAGGAATAATAGAGTACGGCTTTGCATGTTCTGGTAGGACCAGACTATTTCAAGGTGCTAATCATGTACACCCGCGATTGCAAGTGTGATTGATGTGAACTTGCTGGCAGATGTTCCCTCAACCTGACCATCCTTCATTGTCCCAAACCACGGCTTGTCTGGATTATAGATAAATCGGATTTCTGATTCAGTAGCAATAGTGGTTACTTATCTCCTCCTATGTCATTGGACCTTCCAGTTTCTACTCTTTTTCTACCTGAAGTATACTGACTATTGGCTATGCTAAACAGACTGAAATCAACTGCATGTCACCAACAGGCCAAGTTTTGTATATAGGTCTTACATAGTTTGTGGGACTGTGTATCGAAAAGGGACGTGAAGCATGAGAGAAAACACTAAGAGAGTTTTTATGTGATGTGTAATGTGCACACTTTGTTTTAGAGCAACTCTATGGACCTTCAAGATCCAATAATGCAAAGCTGATTACAGTCTCTCTCTCTCTCTCTCTCTCTCTCTCTTTCTCTCTCTCTCAATATATACAAGCAATATTTTGAAATATATGTAACAATCTGAAGCTTATTATTTTTTTTTCCTCAAATCTTAATCAAATATACCTTAGCAACCTGCTACTATAAGCAAAAGCACTAATGAAGCAAACTCCAGAAACACTGGATTATCATACCCAAACCCGGACTGCTGAAGAGAGTCTACATGCGTGGTGATACAGTGTTGGAACGTGATTGCATCAAGGATCTTAAGAACTATCTCTTCCTTCCATATGGGTCAATGTAGGTGTCAAAGCTCTTTGCTAATCTTACCTCAGAGTTGTGTGGGTTCAGGTGGGTGCCTGAATGCTTGAGTTCCCAGTTGTAAAATCACGTGTAGGAAGTAATGTCTAGAATTCCAGAAAAGCCCTTGCATTCAGAATCCAGAAAATAAATGGGTATGCAAGCATAACAGTTTTCACCAAAACGCAAAAAATCACATTTAAACACTATCAAATGTTCACTGTCAAAATTCTCTCTGCTAGCAACAGAAGCATCTAAGAATCTCAAAGACTGTATCTAAACGCTGTTCAGCATATGATATAAACCTAATTTGTCTTATTGTTGAATTACTGTCTCAGACAAATAATTTAAGCCTAGAATAATTTTTATTAGATAATTATGAAGATAAAATAAAAGAGTGAAATTAGGATCTGATGCAATATTGATCCCCAAAATCTGGGCAGAATTCAGTGGGAACCTGGCATTTCCTTATCTTCTGATTTGCCTTTAAGTTTTACAGTTCCCAGTGGCACAATGGTCAGTGGACATCCAAAACAGGCAATACCATCTCAACTCAGAATACCCTGGGTATCAAAATCTGATAAATTGCACATTTTCAGAGCAGTAACAGAAATAATATTATTAACTAGATAAGCGAAAGAAAAAATGAATTAAAATACTAATAGCATATTTATTATTTTAGAGTGCGTTTATACAGCAGCAAGCTGATATCTCTTAGGCTAGGCAATCAGCTTTTAAGCCATAATGGGCTAAGGCTTTGTGTATTATATACTGCAGTAATTCCCGTAATTTCCAGATGAAAGTTAGAATAAAGACTCAGAGTCATTTCTTATATGCTGTCTCTACAAATAAAACAGAGAATCAAAAATAATCACACATAAGATAGTGAACTGGTACATTCTTTCCATTAGGCTAAAATCACTTACCAATATGTAAATTTATATAGTAATTCCACTCCAGAAATTATTAGAAATGCTTGTCTTAATTAAAATTACACAATTCTTCTTTGGTTTTCTTCTATGATCTTCTTTTCTAATTCCTGTTTTGGGGAATTTTACAAATTTTGACTTCACTAGATTCACTGGACTAATATATGATGATTAAAGGGTAAAACGTATATATTACATACTGGTAAGTAGGAACAAATATACTGTATAAAGCCTGTGCTGTCTGCACATTTGAACAGGCCAGAAAAAATTTGTAAGATATATACAAATATAATTCATGTGAATCTTTAAAAATTATTTTAGATATATTTTTGAACTTCACCTGAAGTCTTTATGTTGCTTTCTTATGTTAACCAGTTAAAGTAATGTTTTAACAAAATCCTTTCCTGGTGGAAAGGACCCAGTGGCAGAATCAAATTAAAGAGCTAGGCAGATTTAGAGAGAGTGCCATCAATTCCATCAATTCCTGCAAGTAGTAACATAAAATAATTATGTCTAATTTAGCTATTCCAAAAGTTTGAGTTATTCTGTAACTAGAGATAGCAGCTCACATCAGGAGTAGGAGGAACAAATTTAATAAAGTTAAAATAAAATGACAATACACACAAGCATAAACACTCTGTTCTTTACTTGTTTGTCAGGCGCTGACTATATTGCTAAAACTCATCTACCAAACATTTTTCTAATCTGGATTAACTAAAATATATAACTTTATCCAGGATTCTTTGAGGAATATTAGAAAATAGGCCAGCTCTAGGCTGTGAGGGGCTTTCCAGCTTCTGGGAACTAATCACATCTGACAAAACGAAAGAGCACACTTGGCATTCCCATTACACGTGTGTAATGGGGATTCGGCTCATTCCCTATGTTCTGCTCTGCTCTCAGCCTTGCATTGGTGTTCACGTCAAACAACAGTGCTTTTCACTGCCCTCAGTAATAAGAAGTTGCCAGTCTTCTTTAGAGATTAAGATTAAAAACATCAAAAATCCTCCAAGTATTCCATATACAAACAAGAAAAATATCTACTTGCAATGGGTCTGTGCCTGAACATGAGAATTATAGTGGATGTTATTACCTATGCATATATTTAAAGAACACAACTTTTTCTCTTCCTTTTGCAGAGACAAAATGTTTTTCACTTCTATAAACTGAGATGCTAAAAGTATTCTTCAGTCTTCTTTAGTTATTAAAGGAGATGAACATTAAGACAGGAATTTTAAATGACCTGAAATGAACTAGGCACTTAAAATCCTCTGAAAATCACCTAAAATACTTTTGAAATTCGTTCCTTAAATATACCAGCCTCCTGAAATATAGCATTTAATGATTGCCTGTTGACAACTGCCAGCAATATTTGACTCTTACTAGAAAAAAATAGAGATCTTGCTTCAAAAAAGGAGGAAGTCTGAATAAACAGAATTAAACCCCTTTTTCCACTTATACAAGTAAAACCTGATCTACTTTCTACTTTATGTTCTGGCATTTATGTACCTCAATCCATTGGTTCAAATAGCATGAGGTGAAAGATTTGGAAAATTTCAAAGCCTTGCTTGATACCTCCTTCTACAGTTTCATAAAGACATAATGAACAGAGGTCAGATGGAAAAAAGGCCTCATTTCACTTCAAAAAAGCGAAGGATCAAAAATAATTATTCTTTTATGAAGTAATTTCTAACACAAGAAGAAAGACATTGAAATCAGCAGTACTTTTCTTATAATTAATAGTGATTATATCTTTCTTGAAAGCCAGTGTTTTTCTTATCACTTAAAACAATATTATTCAGCTTCAAAATATTTTTTCCCCAGAAAACTACTAAATGAGGTTCTCTTGAGCTTCCTGAAATGTATCTATTCTCCACTTTTAGAGTGCCCGGACTAATTAGAGCATGACCTGCACAATAGAGGGTAGACAAAACTTTACCAATAAATGATGACAGTTCAAAGAAATAAAAGAGGTTATTTGAGATAGAATTCCGTGAGCCTGGCAATTCACGGGGGCCCCCGAGGCATGTGAATTCAGTTCAAGCCATTATAGATATGTAGAACGCTGGAATGTGTCTCAGTTGTGTTGAGCACTTTTGAATACAATTAGTTGAAATCATAGTACTACCCTCCCACAATAGAGCTGCATCTGCATTAGTGATGGGTGAACTTCAAAAGGTTCAGATTCGTTTCAGTTCTTCAGTAAGAAACATCCAAGTGGGTGGCACTGCAGCCTTTTGAACTTGCAGGTTCTGGTTTTCTTTTCCCTTCTTGTTCCCTCAGAAATTCTTTCAAAAACCGTTTCAATCTCTCTTGCTCTTCCTTTTTTCTTTTTTTTTTTTTTTTTTTTTCCCTCCCTTCTTTTAATTCATATAGTGGTCTGGAAGACTATTATTTCCCTTAATTATTATTGCAGGGCCACTGCATCTGTTTTGTACTTCATGGTTTTGAGCCTGGTTTTCAGACATGTCAGCCTCTAAAGTCTGGAATATTTGGAGATGGGACAACGGGGGAAGCGCCCGTGGTTTGAACCATGACACGGCAAATCCTTCCCTAGGTTCCACAGTGCTTTCAAATTTATAGCATTAGGTAGGAAGTTATAACGTGCTTTGAAGCCTGTGGCCTGCAATACAACATCTAGATTTTTATTGCTTCTTTCCAGAGTCAGCAGTCCCACAGCGGAGGAACACTACGTGGGGCTTTAGCCATCTTTGCGAGAGATCGGTAACAGGAACTAGAAACGGGAGGATTACAGTACTAAATACCTGTTAGAACTGCGGGTCTAGGTATAAGCAATACACGAAACAAAACACAAATATTAGCTGTTTGTACCCATTTCTGGAGTTTCCTATGGAATTTGCCAGTCTTATTTGCTGATCAGTGATAGAATAGAAACTTACTTACTTACGGAATCTTCCTCTAGATGCAGGGAAAAATTGTTCTGGAGAAGAGATCAGCAACCCTTAGTCACAGGCTTCAGTCCCTTTGAATCTGCTTTTTTCCCTCCTCTGTTTAGGAACTAGAGAAACTGCTTGATAAACTGGGGCTATAACTAGAATTAAAGAGATAAACATACATGACAAAGTGCCGTAAGATGGAGCAGGAAGTTCCAGATTGGAAAAGTCAAGCTAAGATGGAGCAAATCTTCAGTCATAACAGAATCAGAAACAATATGTGTGAGCTCTCTGGGAAAGGTTAATTCCTAGAAGTGAAACCAGGCCAATAGTTGCTTCTCTGCGCTGGAGATACTAGGACCGAAGACCTGTATTTAATAAAGATCTGAATGCACCGTTGATTCCCATACTCTGAAAGATACTGATGCATGAGAACAATTTAACTGCAACTGAAAAGGGAACTTCAGATACTTTCATGCTACACATCATCGACGAAACAGCCATGCTTTTGGTTACTAGGCATTTTGTCTTTTGTTGTTGTTGTTAGAACTGCTTTATTCACACTTCTATTACAGCATTTCTAAATTGTGCGTTATATAGGCTCTGCTGTTTAAATAGCCCCTTTTTAACACATGTGCTTCTGGTGCCGTGCACAGGAGTTCAATAAATCGGTTTTAGCCGCTAGCATATGTTAAAGATTTCATTGCTGAAAGATTCTTGCTTTACTAATATCAAAACAACAAAGGGAATTATTTAGACAGGATTCATCTGCAAGGCAGGTGAGTGAGGTATTTTTGTCGACCACTGACAGAGCAGTCTTCTAGCTGTAGGGAAAAAATGAGCCAAACTCTTTGCAAGAGAAGTGCTGAACAAAACACGGAAGCATCTTTTACTTTGAATCAGATTAGGAGGATCCTTCAGGAGAAAAATAAAAAACAAACAAAAAAGGACAATGAGTAGGAGCAGCAAACATCCTTCCAGCAGGCACAGTGCGTGGGGAAAAAATACAGGTCAACTTCATGCATATCATAGTGTTCCTTCTCTGAAGCGTATATTTGCAGGTGCTTCTTGACGTATGTAATCATTAAAATAAATGGGGAGCTTGAAATAACTATTCAGTTTCTTGGAGTACATGCAAAAGGCTCTGAATAGTTATTTTCAGGCATGGACACCTGGAAAGTATCAATATGGTACGTCATTACATTCTGTAAAGACAAACTGCCATCTTTAACCTGTAAATAAACATACAAAAATAATTTTCAGTCTAGATAATTTAGTAAACAAAACTGGCAGGAACTTTTGTTCAGATTGTATTTCGCTCCATGCGTGGAACGCTGACAAGTTAAGTCAGCTATGAAGCATTGACCATCACCAAGAAAAAAATTTCCACAGCTCCAGAACACTGGGTTTTGCAAATTATAGAAGGTTAAATATAAAAAACAAAAACAAGAGCTTAAATATAAAAACAAAAACAACAGCTGTGGTGTCTGATATGGCCATGGTTACATTTTTGTGGAGGAAGGAAACAACTCCAGATGCAACATGGGTTATAGTGGAAGACAAGCCAAATAAAATGACATTATCCTTTGTTTTTTCAGTTATACTATTTGCAGAACATACACACAAACACACAAACACACACACACACAGACACACACACACACTAGTTCAATATTTGTCAGGCTATATAATACTTTCTATTACAGGGATGTTGAAAGAAAAAAAAAATCATTCCCTCCTATGCATTTTTGTAAATTTGGTAAATTAAAATGAGATAAGCTTATTAATTTTATCTACTTTTGGTAGGTTCTATTTTGGCCAGTCCTGCCAAAATCATGCATAACACGTAAATGTGTGTTTATTTCACCAGAAATCAAGAGACATTGAAAATGTTGTTGCTGGAACTGAAGTGCAAAACCTTAGTAAACATTGTAAATTGTATTCGTACTCACATATTCATATTTTTTCTTGACTTAGAAAAAAATTTTGACCAGTAGATATAAAAGATACTTCCTTGGGATAAAAGTTTTGAAGAATATGTATGTTTATAACTTGAACCGTAGCATTTACTTACCCATTTATTTCCCATAGTACATTTGGGGGTGCTTTCTTCACTGGTCAAACATCATTTCATTTATCTCTACATCATTTTGATATTCTTATCATCATTAGGATCACAGTGACCTTACAGTTAGTGTCAAAACAGTTCAGCCTCACAGACATCTTATCAAAAAAAAAAAAAAAAAGGAAAGAAAGAAAAAAAAGAAAAAAAGTTTATTTTTTTAGTGTGCTAAGCACATTTCAATACAAAAAAATTAGCGGACCATAAAGTTTTATTGCCTTAGGATCCGATTAACTAAAACAAAAGGCCTTCTTAAGTGTACGAGGCAAATCATTCCTATTCTCGCTTCCATTACATCCAGCAGCAAGGCCTCTCAGGAGCCCAACACCTTTTTTCTTATAACACCACCAAAAACATCATGTTGTCCGCAGAATGAGTGGACATTTGAGAAACTGAATTTAATCCACGTCATTATAGAATTTACCACAGAAGGAAAATCGTTTGCATTAAATCTGTACCGTAGCGGATTCCACACAAATTAAAACAGTCACTTTCGGGGGGGAACTCCTGCTTTTCATGCTGATGTGCCTTAACTTAACTAAGCAGGATGAGTCTTCAAGATAAGATGGGCGGTATCCACTACATTTCAAAGTAATAATTTTCTTTAAAGATACAGAAGCTTACAATAAAAATATATCACATCTCATAACCAATCCTACTGTAATTTTAACTGACATTTGACTCATTTTAACTTTATACCTCCCTCCTTAATTTCAACTTTTTTACAAATGAGGCTGCAGCAAAATATAGTTATTTTTGATAGAAAAATAAGATTCTCACTGAGTGAGTGCTAAGACTGGGTTGTTCATGTTTGCTTTAACGCCATCGTTGCATTATTCACAACTACGAATCAGCAAGTCTAAGGGAAATCTTTACTTCTTTTCCCTCAGTTGTTCTTTCCTTGCTATCCTGTTCAAAAAATAGAATAGTTTTCAAAAGGCTTCTGCAAACAGACAACAAATCACACTTATGGCCAGGCTGTGAAAAGTTTCAGAGGGCGATGGGCAGTTACCCACCCCGCTTTCAACTCAGACATTAATGTTACAGCTCCTGAAATGATGGATTTGTTTTTTATAAGTTAGCGTTTTTCAATTGAGTGCTGGGAATTTATCTGTGAGCCCTAATACGGAAGATACTGTGAATCATGGGCATTTGGTAGGACACTGATTGCTGCTGATCATGTGCTTATGCTGCTTGACTAGTGGGCTTCATAAAATCTGTAGAAAAATGAGCCATAGAAGTAAAAAATAAATTATCATCTGTAATAAAAGATATCTCAGCCAAAAAAATATACAAGAAGGAAACAAAAATGATAAACAATCCACTTGGTAAAAAAGCCATGCATATATATATATATATATGTGACTTAGATTATGCATGTCTGTTTTTATATATATTACATACACAAAGCCTGTATTAAAGAAAAGTAATTAGGATATATATATAAAATACATATATACATATATTTTTTTCCACACCATCTTCACAAGCTGAGGGAGTAGCTCTATTCTTCCTTTCAGTTAGGAATTGAGGGACATAGAGATTAATCTCAAAGGTAAAAATTAATGTTGGAAACTCAATCTGAAAGATTTTTCTGAGTATTTAATATTGTACATCACACAACTCTGCATGTTGAGCATTTGCTCAAATGAGATTTCATCTTCTCAAACCAGGCACTGAAAAAAAAATTCAATACATACAGGGAAAAAAATATATGGTTTACATAATCTGAGTACATGATACAGGAAAGCATTAATGAAGAAAAATACAAATTCTATCTCTTAGACGAGAATATGACTGTTTTAACTGTGAAAATAATCTTTCTTTTCTTGATGTTCTTGATTTATAAGACAATTTCCATCTTTTCTACAAACAAAGATGAAAGCCTACAGACAAAACTCTCCTTCACAATATACTAGTTACACTCCGAATCTAATTAAAATCCTAAAAGAATGAAGCTGTATAGAGAAGTTAAGATTTTAAAGGTACCCTTAATTCTAGGAACTCGCATAAAGTCCCATGTTTAGCCTGCCAGCTTTTTCCATTCCCTTTCCTTGGCCAATACTCTGGCTCAATTACTCTCTGTGCTGTCTCTCTCTCCCCTTTTTTTTGTTTTGTCTTTTGTTTTTGTTTTGTTGTTGTTGCTGTTTTTTCAAACTTTGCCCTCCTCCGTCACTTCAGCCTCTCTTCTTGACCGGTCATCTACCCACTCCCTTGTTAATCCTTCATCTGCTCTTAGCAACTTTTCTTCTCCATCTCCCCCTTTCCTACTCGGTTCCAGCCTTCTTTCCCTGATAATAATTTCCGTGTCAAAACCTGAAGCAATTCTTCACGAAGCCTCCACAACTTCAGCTCTTTGAGCCTCCAGTTTCCCTTTCCTCCCGCTCTCCCTCGGCTCCTTGGTCAAACTAGCTTCCCCTCCACTGCAAACCCTGACCCTTACTCGCTCCGTTCTCTTTCGGTCTCTATCAGGTACGGCGGATTTAAATGACTGGTTGCGAGTGGGATTCTTGGTTGGTCCATTCCTAATTAGGTGTACTTGACTCAGATGGTGAAAATCAGAACTAATAACACCTTTCAACCCAGACCCACGGTTTTTATACATTGGTATAGCTCTATCTTTCAAATAAAACGAAGCTAGGCCTATCAGACTGCTCACCAAACCACTCTGCTTGTTTCTATAAACGTCTTTCTGCACCAGGCTCAGCACGACACTTCTGAGGGCTAAGAAATTCACGTCCTCCCAGCGGCGATCCTGCTTCAGTTCAACGCAATTCCCTCAGCTTCCAGGGTTTTACATCTCTATAAGTCAGAAGCTGGGTTTCTAACAATCTCTATGCGTACTTACATTGAAAATGCTGTATATTTGTACTGAGGTCTTACAGACATGGAAATAGCGGGAATAAAGGTTTGCTGCTGTCCTGGGTTTCCTCAGTTGTACGATATACGTACAACTTATCGTACAATAAGCATTGTACGATGTACGGGACAAAGCAGCGTCCTGGCAGTGCAGGAGGCCCCTGCAGCGGGTCGGCCCGCTGGACGGGTCAGCCTCGCCTAAGCCAGGCACGGCCTTCAGCCTGCTGATGCAGCGTGTCTGGAGGAGCAGGGTGAGAATTTCTGAGTTTCTGTGACCTAAAACGGGGAAAGCAAAGGGCAGCAAAGCACAGAAGGACCTACAGAGGAAATTTCAGGCTGCTAGTTGAATGTTTTCGTGCTTCCAGGGTTAAGCAAAATATATTAATGTTGATATGGTGCAGGCATTTTGTGTCTTACAGAACCAGATGCACACAGGAGCGCGTGTGAAAAATCCAATCTGAGGGGTTCTCCGCAATGCAGTTTTACATAAGGGCCTGTAGGAGCAGACAGGATGTTGTTAGACCATAAAAGCACATCAGGCTGATTTATGGTTTCTGATCAAGGTTTCTGTGAAAATTACTCTGCATCACCAGCTCAAGGTGACTGCTACCATTAATGTGTGGAAAATAAATGAGATGGGGAGACTGATATCAGAGGAAGTAAAAGGAAGCGCTGAGCCAGTTTATATAGCACAGACTTCCCATTTTGTTTTACAGTGCATAGAAGACTGTCATCAAAATGATTGCTTTGGGGCAGAAAAGGCAATTCTTGATAATTAGATCTTACGGCAGGCTTTCTTACATCCAGTATATAAGAACTATCAGGAATAATGCCTTCCCACTATATGTCATCTTCTACTCTGCCCTGTAAACATTCTCACAATGCAGAAAATGAATAGCATGTCCCTTTTCTCTCTGGTTGTTATTTTCCAGAATAGACAAAATTCCAAACATGATTTCACAGGAATCTTAGTGACTAGGACTATTTTACATATGATCTTACTGCAAATTGCATTTTGACCAGCATTAGAGTAAAAAATAGACATCTTTTCCACAGCTCAGAGTCTTTGTATTGTATGTTGTTTCATTTGCTCGTGCTGGATTTTCTATTCCATCTTTATTTTCTGTTGAAGACAAAAAGCTGTAACGCCTATTTAAATACAAATATATAATGTATTTTGGAAAGTTTACTTTATTATATGTTGTAAAATGTACAACATCACTTATTTATATATATTTTATTTTTATTAAAGATACCTAGTTTTACTTTCAGTTTTCTGTCATTCTTCTTTCTTTTTTTAATTGTATGCACTCTTTTTTTTTCTTTTTTTTTTCCCCGAAATGTTTCAGGATAAGTAGAGGAAATAACTATGAAATAAAATACATCAACGGTATGGATTTTGCTGAAATTGTGGACCATGGAAAATAATCCAGCGCAGGCCTCTTAGGCTTCTCTACCCTTTTAAAATCTATTTTTAATATTTTATTTTCAGATTCTAAAATTTGGTATTCAGTGTCATTTTGCACATCTGGAGAACATCAGGAACACTCACACAGCTGGATATAGCAGCTGATCTTACGGTCATTAAATGGCATGTTTTCAAAGCAGCATATGGAACAAAGACATCCGTATCTTGGAGGGCAGGGTTTGGTTTTTTAAGATCTGAGCATATATCACCTGCACATTGCTTTCAACATGGAACTCTTACTGCCTAAAATCAATTTCTCTCAACAGACCCTCGCAATGAGATGTGGTACTTTATTTTAGGCTCACAGTACTCATTTATTAATAGACTCTCTTAAAGATTTTTTTTTTTTTTTTGTTACTGCTATTAACCAGAAGGCTAAAAGTTTGAAAAAAATATACATTTTAACTGTTTTTATCCTTCAGATACAACCTAAAAGAAAAAGGACTTTTGTTTACATACAAGGGTGATTAGCTTGTACTGTTAACAGGGTGGATTTCTTGGTACTTAATTGAAAGCAGGTGGATAATTAAAATAAATGTGTAGCTAATCAAGAGCCAGCTCTCAGGTGATCATGAGGCCATGCCTGATTCTGTTCCGGATAAAACCTTAACTTTCAACTTTGTTTGCTTTAGATGCTAATGTGAAGAAGGTGAGAAGTCCTGATTCCTGGGGAGAGCCCAATTAGAGTATCACAGGCACTAAAAGTGGCTGATAGCAGCTTATGGTCCTGGAGCCTTATTTGCTTCAAAAATAACTTATGATTTTATTTTGAGGTTTGGTTGGGCTTCTGGTAATGTTAAGGATGCTTTTTAATAAGCCAAATATTATGAAAATTATGAGTGTACTTAAATGCACATTGTAATCCACTTGTAGTTCTATGATACTATGTTCTATGTTCTACGATATATGAACTTGTAGTTCTATCGTTAATATTCCCGCATTAAAAAAAATTTAGTATCAATCTGCTGGCATGTAATGACTTAATTAAAGGTGACTCTGAACTTAAAATAGCTATCCAAATAGCTACTAAATTTCTAGTCACCTTTGAAACCTGCTTAGGAAAGTACGACAAGGAAGAGAGCAGAAAAAATGACCACTTACATCAGTGGTTAAACAACTTCTAGGTTTAGAGTGCCTCTTGAGTTGCAATAAAATCTGCATTTTATCTTTGACTATGTGCTTACACAGAGCATTGCGATGCTTGGACCTTAAAGTTAAGCAGGAGCTTTTTCCTTTCTAACCCCTCACACTAAGTATTTTTGTCTCTACTACCAAATACAATGTCTTGTCAAAAGTGTGCAGCGAGGATTATGTTTTTCTGTCACCTCAACTTGTTTTTCTGACCCACTTCTCTGCTCTTCCTGGGGTGCTTTTTTGATCCTTTACCTTGTGTGCAGCATCGCTAACAAAGCTGCGTTCTACTTACAGGAATTAGATGTTGCAAACCTTTACTTCTTAAGCACTAAAATGTCAGTTTAACTAATGCCTGTTTTTCTTCTCTTACCAGAACAAGATCTTTACAAGCAGGTACGTAAACAGTGAAAACACGTAGTCTGCTTAAAGTGCTACCAGCTGATTTTGCTTTAACTGCTATGGTTCAGTTTTCTACTGAACATCTCTTTGACTTGATAATATTTCTTTTTTATTCAATCTCAAATTCAATATATGGTTGTCTATTAGGGGAAAAATGTTATTAGTCCTACTTATTACTAACAAAAATACTTTGTATCTGCACTGGATTTTATACCCTAAGGTTAAACATAATTAAAAGTTAGAACACGAGAGATTTGTTATTTTTTTTCTTGTGGTTTATTGGGGAGCATTTTTATTGGATATTTTCCTACATTCTTTGTATTTTTTGGCTTTATGTATGACTGGATAAAATTCAGTAAAATCTTTCTCATGACATTTAATATATAATCACAAAATCAGAGCTCTGCCCTTTGCAGAACTTCCTGAAAAACATTAACTCTGAAAGTTCGGAAGGAGACAGAAAACTAGACAGTTAATGTGGGGTAAGTTTTTAGAAAATTACTACAATCTGTATTTTATATCTCCTTCAAAGGTATAATAATAATTACAAAACTTAAATCTAGTCATTGTTACTGACAATACTAAGCATAACATTTCACTGTTGAGAGGGAGATTTTTCAGGTGAAAAAAGAGTCCCAAAGTTGGAGCATTTGAATTATGACCCAGAGCCTACAAACCATCAAGAATAGTAGAAATGATGAAGTAAAGACTTCAAGGTTTTAAAGTTGTTTATTAAATATCTTATTTTAAAGCAGTAACAAAGCTTGGTTTCTCAAATTTTGTCCTTGTTTTATTTTTTTGATTTTTTGAAGGTCAAGGTTTTAAAAATCCTATGAGATGTTCTCATATTTCACTCATTAACTTCTCCTAGGACTCCTATCTCTTAAATGTATATGTAATGTAACACTGTTCTTGCATATACAGGCATTAACCCCCAGGAGAACAAATCTTGAACTTCTTAAACATTGGTAGTTGCTATTTTTCAGTCAGTGTTATACAACAGGCATAGACGAGGGTTTAAACAAGGGGATTTCTTGAACGCTAGTCAGAATTTTGCAAACTTTTTGTACAGGGGAGCAGAATTTGGCTGCAAGGGCTCAGTGGTTCATTCATCACTTCCAGTGATCATCATCATTTTCAGTTTGGTCCTGGGAGGACCATTTTCATTGTATCTCATTTGTGTTAATGAATCTTGACTACATTCCTGTCAGTCCTATGGAAATCTCTGAGGGTCTAGGGAAAAAAATATTCTGAGAAACATTTGTTTGGAAAATCTCCAGCCCATATTATGCTTTTCCTATACCTTGCTTGATCAGTGACTAGAAATATGCCTTGAGGAAATTGCTGTATTTCTCCATACTCAGAGGGGTTTCAAATGGGGGGAAGAGGGAAGGAGGAATAATATAAAAATAATTTATCATGTTGCTTAAGGGAGAGTGACCTTTCGGAAAAATCATAATTCTAACAAATGAGGCAGACTTTGGCAACTTTAAGGGGAGAAAATATCATCTGAACTCTAGAACTGCTGCATAAAAGCATGGGTGAATGTACCAGTCTTGCTAAGAGCGGTTGTCAGCTGTGCAGAGATGTCATGTTATGGAAGTAGCAGTGGTCCTGGTGGGGACAGCGGAGTCGGGAGGTGGTGGTTTAAGCCTTGCTTGGTCCTAGCTAAATCTGTCTGCTGAAGTCTGCCAATGTTCTTCAGATGTATTCAACTCACAAGTGCTTGTCACCGCAGCCCGGGAGACTGGGCGTTTGACGCACCGCACGCAGGAAAACAACTCTAAATGGTTAAAGCATTTATCGATAGCAATAAACGGGCTGATGACAGTTCTGAGCCAAGAGGCAGGAGATGGTCTGGTGAGGGCGGTCGAAGGCAGAGAGAGCCCTTGTCTAACCTGGGAGTTCTGGGACCGGCCCTAGGGAGCAAAGTGCTCCAGCCAAACGCCTTAAAAGAAGTTGTTTCGTGTCAGCCAGCGTTTTCTCTCTGAGGCGAGATGTAGATTTGTCCTTTTCATGACACAGAAACCAATCCTGAACAGGGTATGAGTTGTTTTTGTTTTGTTTCCAACCCCCCCATTTTAAAATTCAAAAGTTGCTGAGGAAAGAGGCAACGTCGATAAATAAAAAGGAAAACGAGCCATTTAGTGTCCAGGGTGTGTTCTCACTACTGCCACGCTCAGGAGAGAGCAGCTCCCCCCTGCCTCCCCGAGCACGGCCTGGCGGAGGGCACGTGGACGGACTGCAGCAGCTCCGAAGGGTGTGAAAGAGAAGAACCATCAGCCGATTTGAGGTAGGATGCAGATGGTAGGACACAGGCTGGATTGAAAGGAAAACTTTTAGGGCTCTCTGATCTTCACTACCAACTGAAGAAACGAACCTAATACGAATCAAACAAAGCCCAAAGAATTTAATGTTAATAGCAATATCTGGTTGTTACGTAGCACTTTTCATTAAAAAAAAAGAATGAATTTTAAGACGGGTCAAAAACATTTGTTTTTTCACAGGAAAAGGCAGAAAATTGGAGAGACTACAATAGTGCTGTAGAAATCATAATAGGAAAGATAATGCCTCTTCAGGTTATTTTCTCAGCTTTAGCACAAAAGATCAGAGGAGGCATGAATGGATGTTAAAGAAAAATAGGCTCAGAAGAGACATACAGAGGCTTTTTTGCACTCAGTGTAATCAATGTTACTAATGGCCTTCCTGGCAGGTTGTTTTGAAGCAGTATTAGTCAAGAAGGTGATACTGTCCTACCTGTCAGAACTATATTAGCAGGGCACAGGCATATTTTTCTCATCTTCTGATATTATGGGATCCAGCTGAATCTGAGAAATATTCTTGAGACCTGACTCTTGGTCGTACTTTCTCCGTACTTACCCTGCTTGTGCACGGTCAGAGCAGGAAAGATGCTTTCTTCCCTCACGTCAGAACTTCTATGTGCCAAAAAATATTTGACATGCATTGAAGCTGGGGCTGCTCAAGAGAGGACTGAGCCTTAGTATTTATGTAAATTAGAGTGTTCAGAGTACATTTCCACCTGTGATTTTCCTACTTTTTTCTGCGTGTATATCCATTACATTCAGATTAACATATTTGCATAAAACAAAGGCACGTGTAAAATATTCTAGTATATCAATATCTAAAATATATTTAATATAGAATAATTGAAGATGCAGTGTAGTTTCTTATATTGAAAACCTAAATATAAGAAGTTTGTTTGTGTTTTTGCTTTGTTTTTCTTTTAACCTTCATGTAACCTTCATGTAATGTTCTGTAGGCATTTGACTTCCATAGCAGCCAAATTTGTGGTCTTCATTTGTGGGGACTGAATACTTTCTCTGACTTTAGCCTCTGTGGAAAACCATTTGAGTCTTACTTCAAGTTTATTTACAACATATATAGAGAGATTGAAGTAAACATCAACCAAAAATAATTGTTTCAACCATTCGCTTGTGTTATATTTCTGCAATATGGGGAATATCATACATGTGACAAAATTTTCTGACTCTAAGAGCATAAAGTGGTAATTGCAAAATCTTGGCAACTGATCCTCACAACAATCTTTTTCATACACTTATATGTCAACTTTGCATGAAGTTCCTAGGGAAGAAAAAAGTATTCATGTTAAAAACATTGTTTCTTTAAAGTAATCCTCCCAAGCACTGTATGATGTTCCAGTGCCAGGTCATGAGGAAAAAGAGGAAGAGAAAGGCAGTTTTCCTTTTTCAGGGGGTTTCAGTAGCCATTTCTAATGGTAAAAGTAAGAAAGGCGCAGCTGAAGCGGGATAGTGGTTTTGGTACGGAGAAGCTAGCAAGTAATTAGCTTTCCAAGACAGATAAGGCACTGGAACATTCAAGATCCTTCATTACACAGTGTAGCGTAATATTAGTATGTTTTGCTGTTCTTTCTTATTTCTCTAATCTTCATCCTGTTTGCACAAATCTGTACATGGAGCTCAGCTGCATCTTGGGTATGGAGATATGAAGCTGTTGTGCTAGGTTCTCTCTTTAGTCAATGAGGAGAAACACAGACCTCTAGAGGGTGATGAATAGGTGTCAGTTTTTCTTTAATTCTACAGCTAAAAGTGACTGACTTGGATACCTACCTTAATCACATCTAATGTTAGATGCATCCTACCTATATCTTTACATTCAAAAGATGAAGTAATATATTTACTCTCATCTGTTGGTAAAACTACTGTTGAATAAACTGAGAAACAACAACACGCTCATTCCTGGAGTTCAGCAGTCTAAATCATCTCCATGACTCCAAAGTGATATGGGGTATTCCTCTGCTATCTATTAGGCTAGGTTGGGGCACCCTTGGCATTCATGTCTGTATATGGGAATAAATGCCTGATTGACTTGGTAGGCAGATCACATAGGAAGAGCTTCTCAGCGAGTCTTTAAGAACATGGTTTGACGTTACACTATGGACAGTACTAAGAAAACATTCCTCAGACGATCTTGCATATCTTTCTACTAATTAAACATGAATTTCTAGTTTGACATATTGGGCAAGTTTGAAAACACGATTCTTAAAAGGTCATATATTTGATGAGCCTCAGTTACCAGTTACTTCATAAAACCTCACAGTTGCCTCTCCTTAGTCCTCTTATGGTTGCTTCCCTCCCTTCCCCCTCAAACTTAAGCATATTCCTGATGTTCTGGTGTACAACTCAGCATTTCATTTACTTCCTTCAGCTTATAAAAAAGCCCATAATTTTTAACAAGTCAGCTATAGTTTCCATTAGCATTTCATTCTTTTCCATTAGCAAAAATGCACCACTCCTACCCCAGTTTCTATCTGAACTGCTCTCTTATCCATCTGCATTTCCACAGCTTACTTCACGCTGTGTATAGTTTTTGGAGATCAGCCTGAGAACTGTCTGACTGAGATATATATATTTTTTTTCTTTTGGGGGGATGGAGAAGTCAGAACAGAAATTTAAAAATATCAAAGGGTTAGAGGAATGCAGAGTCTATGGTCCTGTCAAGCAGCTGTCCAGGGCTCACATTTGGTGCTGTCAAATGTGGAAGAAGGAAAGGAAGCTATGGTCATTGGCTTTTCCCTCCTTCTATTCTACGGCTGTTGTGGGACTGAATGAGTTCCTGGCACAAGCTAGTCTCTCCTAACCTTTTTTTTTTTTTTTTTTTTTTTTTTTTTTGGGGGGGGGGGTGGGGGGGGAAGAAGCGGGTGGAACCATCTGGTATTCCAAGCATGTATTATAAGTATGTTCCAGATGCCTCTAGCCACATGCTAATGACAAAACTATCTTATTTCTGCGTTCTTCTTACCTTCTTACCTGCATGGATTTTTGGTTTGCTTTCATTAACAACTTTGCTTTGCTCAAGTAGCCAGAGACTAATAAAAATCCTAAAGGTCTTTCCCACTTAAAGGCATATTTTATATGCTGTTTCCATAATGTCATGCATTATGGAAAATTCCATACAGCAAAATTCCTTTTAAACTTGGTTTCTCTTTGGAACTTTACATTGATTTCTCTTTTCAGCTGTACATATCTGTGTTCATATAGTCAGCAAAAGCATTGCCGGGGTTAGTCATTTTACAATGAATATATCTGATCAAATTTTTGGAAGAAGAAATATGTGAATAGATGTCTAGCTGATACTTGATTTGCTCCTTACACTCATGAAAGCACATATCTGACTTGTTTTCCTATCAATGCTGCGTGCATACATATTTTCAGTTTCCTGCAGATACTGAAGTGACATTATGGGTCCATGGCTATTCAGCATTATCCTGATAGTACAGTATATAAACATAAATGATTGTGCACTTGTAAAAATATTTTTGTAAGTTTAAAATGGTCTCCTTTTAAACGATGTTGTTCTCCTTAGAGGGGAAAAATAAATCTTAATATATTTTGTTCTTTGTCATTGCAGTATATTCATGCCTTCTCTGTTGCACATCTCAACTTAATCTAACTAAACTTTAAAATACGCAGGTTGTTGCTCCAATGTTATGCCACTTTTAATACTTGCTTTTTCAAAGCATGAGCTTGCTTCTCTCTTCTCTGCTCAGGTCAAGCACTGGATTAGCTGGATTAGACCGTGACATGCACAATGATTCTGTTTTCCACTGCCCTCCGAGTGACTGCTCAACTCACCAATGAAAAGACGGACACATACATTTAGTGTGGCAAACAGTCAAACACTCGCCACGTCGGTCACTGATACCAGCCGCAGTAAGAGTATAAAAGTGCAGCAGTACAGCCAGAGTACGAAATGTCAGTGCATCAATGTATCAAATATTGCTGAGGGTTTTTTATCCATTCAAATGACAAAAAAAAAAAAAAAAAAAAAAAAAAAAGAAAAAATGTTATTTGCTATGATTCTCAGCTGTCTTCAGGGCACTCATCTGTTATAGGACTCATTTCAATACACAAATGAATTGTGAGAAGCCTTCATGCTGCACTGATATTGCACCCAGCCTGATTGCAAATCATTGTAGCTGCAGACATTTCTAAAGGGCTCAGCTATCACAATAATACCAGTTATGTAAAACTTAATAGAATGTTATGGGTCTGGTTAAGAAGAACAGAAAATTCTGAACTGCCAAAGAGACCTTACTCTCTAATTTTTATTTATGTAAATCCACAAGCTTATTCAAATTAACTGTTTTAGGGAATATTTTGAGTTGCTGAACAGAAACTATGATGATGGCCACATAAAGTACTAAGAGGATTTCATAGTTTATGTGATGAAGTGAACTTTTCACCTAAAAGTGAAAGAGGATGTTCTTAAAATGTTAAAATACTTTTCCTGTTCTGATTTATTCTACTTACTATTAAACTTGCCTATGTTTAGTATACCTCGGGTGGCAAAATTTGGGTATGAAAAGTTGCAGCAGTTTATTTCATTCCAAGTATTAATCACAGAATGGTTGACGTTGGAAGGGACCTCTGGAGATCGTTTAGTCCGACCCTTCTGTTCAAGCAAGGTTACTCAGGATTGTATCCAGGTGGATGCTTCCTCCAAGGAAGGAGACTCCACAATGTCTCTGGACAACCTGATCCAGTGCTCTGTCACAGTCCCAGTAAAAAAAAAAAAAAAAAAAAAAAAAAAAAACAAAAAACTTAGATTCAGACAGAGCTTCCTGTGTTTCCATTTGTGCTCCTTGCCTCTCAATCTGTCACTGGCCCTCTTTACACCCTCCTTGCAGATATTTAAACACTCTGACAAGATTCTCCCTCAGTTGTCTCTTCTGCTCTTCTGTAGGCTAAATAGGTCCAGCTCTTGCAGCTGTTCCTCATAGGTGAGATGCTCCAGTCCCCTAATCATCTTAGTAGCCTTTTGCTGGACTCCCTCCAGTAGCCCCATGTTTCTCTTGTATTGGGGAGCCCAGCAGTGGTCCCAGCACTCCAGAAGTGGCCTCATCAAGACAGAGTAGAGGGGAAGGATCACCTCTCTTGACCTGCTGGCAATGCTCTTCCTAATGCAGCCTATGATATCAGTGGATGGTCCATGGTCCACCTATCCACTAGGACTCCCAGGTCCTTCTCTACAGAGCAGCTTATTTGTTATCTGATCCTTTAATATGGTTCAGATACTACATGTATAACTGGGTATTTTTTTAAGAGGTACTAGATCCATAAACTGGACTTGATGGCAACTAAAGAATTATTCAAGCACTCCTGTTCACTATGTGATGCCTTTTTTGTCCTCTCTAATTCTGGGAGCAAACTACTATAGTGCCACCTAGCTCATCTAATGTTTCTTAGAGTTATTTCTTGCAAAACGAAGAAATGGGAGACTGAAGTTGAAGAGCTCTCCATTCCCTTCTATAATGGTAAACATGGTATTGTTCCTTCACTGGATTTTAGAAAGGTCAATATAACAAAGGCACATTTGCTGGTCTGCAACCTCAGCTGTTTCTAATATCTAACCAACTTATAATCAAATGTTCCTGTTCCAGCTGCTGTTCTGCCAGCTACTATTCTATTACTTTCCTCCATTTGCTGGTGAATACACATCATTAATTTCTAGGCAGCATCTGTATTCCCACTGTTTTTATTGACCAAGCAAAGGATGCACTTTTGTCACATAACTTGGTATTTTAGTAAATTGTGGTTGCATATTATTTATGATAGCAGATAATATATTAAGATATTTAATAAAAAACATCTCAACAACTACTCAAAGAGCATTGTTGTTATCCTTCTTCCATGCCAATGTTAAGGCCCTTATCTACTGGAACATAGCATGGTTTCATCCTTAGCTATCACCTTTCCAGCTTTGCCTTGTTATTAAATATCCAGGTAACGATGAAAGAGATGCTTTACTGTATTCCAGGAAGACTGGATATACAGTG